>NC_092372.1:97311326-97586326 GCF_030028105.1 Mobula birostris | reverse complement strand
ACTTGAGGTTGTTCTATTTCAATTAGGTTATGGGTTATTTGAGTTTCTACATACCCTCATCACCTCTGCAACTTGCCCATCAATGTTCATCCATCTACATGTATTACACAGGCAAAATTCAACGTAATTTCTTTGGGCTGTGAATCCTGTTGTTTACAATATTGTGCCTCGGTATGACTAATAACGTCATTCTCCATTTAATGAAATAAAACTGACTTAACATATACAGTACTTTCTGGAGTGTGTGGAATAATGACTTAGAATTGAGATTTTTCCTTAACTAAAAACTGTGATGTGAAAGTAACTTGCAGAGTCACTGATAAGCTGTAGGAAACATCTTGTTTAAAATGTTAATAGTTGGGGACATCATCTGATGCATTTTAAAGGGATATTATCGTTGTTAGGCTACGTCCACACTACACTGGATAATTTTGAAAAAGAAGCTTTTTCTCTTCGTTTTGACCTTCCGCCCACACTGAAACGGCGTTTTCAGCTCCCGAAAATGGAGATTTTCAGAAACGGTCTCCAGAGTGAATAAATCTGAAAATGCCTAATATCCGTTGCAGTGTGTACGGGGTAACCGAAGCTTTTTAGAACCGCTGTCATGATGTGCCGGAACAGATGGCGACAGCGGGGTATTTCATTGTTTTCTTCTTATTATTCTTATTATTATTACTACTTTATTGTCGCCAAAGAATTGATACCAGAGTATACAATCATCACAGTGATATTTGATCCTGCGCTTCGCAGAACCTAACAGTTTCAGAACAGGCAGCAACGAGACTGAAGCCAGAAGAGTTAGAAATGTACTCACCAAATACCTTGACCCATAGCTTACTGAATAAATAAGTATAGTCACTTTGCCCTGTTTTCTATCCTTGCTTGTATGAAGGTGCTTTACCTATTTATGCAAGTACTTCTCTGACAATAGATGTGTAACAGCCTAATGTAACATTGTATGGAAATACAAGATAACACTGATGCAGACATGTTTTATACATTTAACAAGCTGCTTTATTAATGCAACAGAGTTGGTCAATTTTTCAATGTTTGTCGTCAGCCGGGTCATACTGTCCGTGAACTCCCTGTCGGTTGCCTCCATACGCTCCAGTATTTGTTTTTTTTAGTTTTAAGTCCTCCTGCGCGAGAGCCAAGAGCAATTCCTTTTAAGTTTTTCGACTCTGTAACTGGACAAACGCGCACCAAGTATATCGTTTCCTCTTCGCTTGTTTTCTGTGTGTCCTGCGCATGCCCATTAGGAGGAGACTGGCCCAAATATCCGTCTAATGTGGAAGAGATATTTTGAAAAACGCTTAGTGTGGACGCCTGTCGTTTTTACTCAAAACCGACGTTTTCAAAATTATCCGGCGTAGTGTAGACGTAGCCTTAGTTTATACACTTTATACAGGTTGTAAATTAAAGCTTCTGGAATTGGATGAACAGATAATTGATTATGCAGGTAAGTCATTGTGATTATAAAACAAGAAAGTTCTGTGCACAGATTTATCCAATCTGTATACAAAAATGCAGTGGAAGTTTCAGCTGTAATTTTTAAGTGGATCATTTTAGGTGTGTAGCTTATCTGAAAGTTTGCCAGTCTGGTGAGAATCCATCTTCAGATTTGGCTCTTTGAGTAAGGGTCAAGTGAAGTTGCTGTCAGCACTAGTTCAAGTGCTTTTATGCCTGCTACTCAAAGATATTCACTGATAGGAGTATCAGATGCTTTCCCCCGTATACCTCATGACTAATGAACAATTTGAAATATAATTGGCAATAAGTCTTGTTGAACATGGACAACAGGTGAATTCAATTTGAAGTAAAAATCTTGAGAATGTTCTCAAAGTGATAAGCTAGTTGTATTTTCATTTGGAAAAATGTCAGTAACCTCAAAATGGAAATTGTCTCGATGATCTACTTTCTTTCTTACAAAAGGGACATATACATCTGCTTTCGGTGACATACTCCTTGTAATGGGAGGTGATTCATGTGTTTCTGGTTATTTCTGATATATGAACATTGCCTTGGTATGAACGTAAGGTAATAAATGCTGGCATTAAGTTACAATGGACTAACTTAATCCCAGTCCTCATATGATGTCATGCCTGTTCAAGCAGCCTGTGAACCTCAGTGGGAATCAGTGGTTGGATTTACTGCTTTAAGCTTAATGCTAGAAATCTGTTATTCTTTTCAAAATAATTGATGGGGAGTAATAAAAGAATATTTGCTTTTGAATTTTATTTTGTCTTTTCGTTCAAACTTGCTGCCTGTTTGATGGATCAAAAGGTAATTCAGCTGAAAATGGTTACCACCTGAATCTGTAATCTCTCTATTCAATATTGCATTTTGGTGTCAGTGACAAGGCAAACATATGTTGTTAATCCTTAAATACCTGATGAAAAATTGGTGTTGAACTGCTGCCTTGCGGATCAGAGGGATCTCGGGGTCCGAGTCTTTAGGACACTCAAAGCTGCTGCACAGGTTGACTCTGTGGTTAAGAAGGCATACGGTGCTTTGGCCTTCATCAGTCGTGGGATTGAGTTTAGGAGCCGAGAGGTAATATTACAGCTGTACAGGACTCTGGTCAGACCCCACTTGGAGTACTGTGCTCAGATCTGGTCACCTCACTACAGGAAGGATGTGGAAACTATAGAAAAGGTGCAGAGGAGATTTACAAGGATGTTGCCTGGATTGGGGAGCATGCCTTATGAGAATAAGTTGAGTGAACTCGGCCTTTTCTCCTTGAAGTGGCGAAGGATGAGAGGTGACCTGATAGAGGGTATAAGATGATGACAGGCATTGATCGTGTGGATAGTCAGAGGCTTTTTCCCAGGGCTAAAATGGCTAACATGAGAGGACACAGCTTTAAGATGCTTGGAAGTAGGTACAGAGATGTCAGGGGTAAGTTTTTTTTTATGCAGAGAGTGGTGAGTGAGTGGAGTGGGCTGCTGGCAACAGTGGTGGAGGTGAATATGGTAAGAGTCTTTTAAGAGACTCTTGGATAGGTCCATGGAGCCTAGAAAAATAGAGGGCTATAGGTAACCCGAGGCAATTTCTAAAGTAAGTATGTGCTCGGCACAGCATTGTGGGCCAAAGGGCCTGTATTGTGCTGTAGGTTTTCTATGTTTCTATGAAGTTCAGCAGTCCTGGTGTTGAAGGGGCTAATCAATGTTATAGTCATTGGGGGTTTGACCCAGCAAAAATAGAGAGGCAAGGTGCATCATTTGGGATAGTGTGTGACATAAAGAGGAAATTAAGGATGGTGTTACTTTCAGGTACTTACTGATTTGCCTTTCCTGCTATTAAAGGTGGCAAGTTTGGAAGATAGAAACATAGAAAATAGGTGCAGGAGTAGGCCATTCGGCCCTTCGAGCTTGCACCGCCATTCAGTATGATCATGGCTGATCATCCAACTCAGAACCCTGTACCAGCCTTCCCTCCATACCCCCTGATCCCTTTAGCCACAAGGACCATATCTAACTCCCTCTTAAATATAGCCAATGAACTGGCCTCAACTGTTTCCTGTGGCAGAGAATTCCACAGATTCACCACTCTCTGTGTGAAGAAATTTATCCTCATCTCGGTCCTAAAAGGCTTCCCCTTTATCCTCAAACTGTGACCCCTCGTTCTGGATTTCCCCAACATCGGGAACAATCTTCCTGCATCTAGCTTGTCCAATCCCTTTAGGATTTTATACGTTTCAATCAGATCTCCCCTCAATCTTCTAAATTCCAACGAGTATAAGCCTAGTTCATCCAGTCTTTCATCATATGAAAGTCCTGCCATCCCAGGAATCAATCTGGTGAACCTTCTTTGTACTCCCTCTATGGCAAGGATGTCTTTCCTCAGATTAGGGGACCAAAACTGCACACAATACTCCAGGTGTGGTCTCACCAAGGCCTTGTACAACTGCAGTAGTACCTCCCTGCTCCTGTACTCGAATCCTCTTGCTATAAGTGCCAGCATACCATTCGCCTTTTTCACTGCCTGCTGTACCTGCATGCCCACTTTCAATGACTGGTGTATAATGACACCCAGGTCTCGTTGCATCTCCCCTTTTCCTAATCGGCCACCATTCAGATAATAATCTGTTTTCTTGTTTTTGCCACCAAAGTGGATAACTTCACATTTATCCACATTAAGTTGCATCTGCCATGAATTTGCCCACTCACCTAACCTATCCAAGTCAACCTGCATCCTCTTAGCATCCTCCTCACAGCTAACACTGCCACCCAGCTTCGTGTCATCCGCAAACTTGGAGATGCTGCATTTAATTCCCTCATCCAAGTCATTAATATATATTGTAAACAACTGGGGTCCCAGCACTGAGCCTTGCGGTACCCCACTAGTCACTGCCTGCCATTCTGAAAAGGTCCCGTTTATTCCCACTCTTTGCTTCCTGTCTGCCAACCAATTCTCTATCCACATCAATACCTTACCCCCAATACCGTATGCTTTAAGTTTGCACACTGATCTCCTGTGGGAGATGGCAGCGAGAAGTCTTGGAAAGTGAATTTTGAAAATGGAGATTTCCAAAACTGTTGGAAATTTCAACCTTTAGGGAAGGTTGAATAAGGTAGAGTGATTTTCTTTGGAGGAAGCCGAGGGAAATTTAATTGAGATGGAAGTTCCTGTTGAAGCTATGTTGGACTTAGATTGTGTGAATAGGGAGGGTCTTATATTCCTGGCATAAATTTAAAGTAATTGATTAAAGAGTAAGTGAGAAGATGAGGAATATCTTTAATGCAGATAGTAGTTGGAATCTGAAATTTTGCTGCCTAAAAGGGTGGTGGAAGCAGAAGCCTTCTGATATTTAAATAGTGTCTGGATAAATATATCTGAGGAGATGTAACTTGCAGGGACACATGATGGGCTTAGCTGTGGGATTGGTTTGGAGGCATTTATTTTTTCAATTGACAGGGACACTGAGTCACTGTCTGTGTCATAAATTTTCTTTGGTTTCCACTGATATTACCAAGCCCTCTCCTAACCTTTTTTTTTACATTTCTGGTTAGGACTTCAAGACATTCTTATGCTTGTCCAGTAACCCCTTGCTGCAGTCATCGTTTAATTTTATAGACGTTGCCTGACAGATGGTAACCACATAAAGATTAGTATGAGAATTGTGTAGGAAATTGTCATTGTTTGTGAATGCCACACTGTTATTATGACTTCTGATTCCACCCATCTTACAGTCATAGTTATGAATAGTTTTGCCTGAGACGCTGTAACTTGAATTTTTTTGTAAAGTATGAAAGAGAATTAACATAAACTCTGTGCTTAATAAAATTCAACGAGACACCATGCTGCCTAAAGAAATATCAATTGCTGTGGAAAATGCAGTGCCTTTTTCCCTATTCATGGCCCTCAATAGTAAAATAGAATGAATAAAATGATTTTGTTTTCCAGTGCAATTGAATAACTTCCACCAAAGTATTGGAGCTAAAATGCCTTTGGTTGAAATGAAGCTGAGTTGCTATTATTTCTGATTTTTCTTGCAAGGGTGAGAAACTCTTCTCTCCCTTTGCCAAGTGGGTGGAGCCAGGAGTAGGGATTCCCTGTACAGGTGCTACCCTAGGCAGGGCCAAGAAAACTCTGGGGAAGTCTCGAAGCTGTTAAGCCCTTTAGTTGACGGCTTTGGCACCTGCTGGCACTTGAGCAATGTTTCAATTCATCCCTGCTCCCTCCAATCATGTTTCAATCCATCCCTGCTCCCTCCAATCATGTTTCAATCCATCCCTGCTCCCTCCAATCATGTTTCAATCCATCCCTTCGCCCTCCAATAATTTTCAATCCATCCTTACTCTCTCCAGTCATATTTCAATCCACCCCTACTCTCTCTATCTCAATGGTCGTTTAGCCTATGTTGTTGCTGCTTGACAGCTCCAATGATCTGAGTTTGATGTTGATCTTGAATGTTGTCTGTGTGGAACTTGCAGGTTTTCCTAGTGAATCGACTCCTGTAAATTGCCCTCGTAGGTGAACGGGCAGACAGTCAGAGGGACTCTGGGCATAGCTGTTGGGTGAGAGGGGAGGAATAGGATTGATGGTTGTGCTCTGAGCACAGGCATGGGTTCAATGAGCTGAATTTCCTCTGTCTGTGCCCTAAGGAAATAAGAGCTCATCAAGCAATGAGGGGATGCAATAGAGACATGAAGGGCTGCAGATATTGGATCCGGAGGAGCTCAGCAAGTAGGGCGGCTTCTGTGGAAGGAAATAGACTTTGACATTTCAGGTTGAGGCCCTGCCTCAAGCTGCCTAGATGATAGGTCTTGACCTGATAGATCAGCTGTCCATTTCCCTCCACAGATACTGCCTCCCCGATCGAGTTCCTCGACCTGATAGACCAGCTTTCCATTTCTCTCCCCATTGAGCTCCTCTAGTTTGTTTTTCTATTATTATAATGTAAGGTCAGCTGCTCCATTTCCTTAGCCTAGATTTTACCAGTTGGACCAACTTCTACTCAAGGCTGATCTTGGATGTGCTGGGATGCCAACTGAGCTCATGAATGGGAACCAACCATAACTATTCCACTCAGGCATAAATTGCTAATGGAAATTACAGCACTTGTGAGGCCATCTAAAAACATGAGGAAATGTAAGATATCTGGTTCAACAGCACCTCCTTCATTTAAAGGTGCAAGGAGATGAGATTTCCAGTGGCAGACTCCTGGAGGAAGATTGAGCTTAAAAATTTTCTGCCTGTCTTTGCAAAAATGAATGATGTATCCATCTTCCCTGATTGCTGCAATGTGTGTGGGAGGATTCTATTTCCTTGCAAGTTTATGTTCTGTAACTCATGGTTGATTGTTTAGCCTATGTTGGAAGGCAGAGAAAGGTGTTGTTCTCTGGTGCGCTGTATTCAACTCCATCCCAATAAATATTCCAAATTCATTGGTACAGCTTTTGTGTTCATGGGAGCCAATTACTTCATTACCTGACACTTGGAAGTTGAGTAGGGTCCGAATTCTCACTTCCCTACTGTCAACTTTCCTTCATGATACCCCATCAGCTTCATTTTTAAATTGTGGCCAACAAGTAATCGGTATTTCACCCTGAAAATGTTGGCCAATATGTAGCTTTTGCATTCTCTCAGGACGGGGTTGTTTGCCCAGCAGTATGGATTTAGTGGAAGTTGAAACAGGAATAAACAGGGCTATTGTTGCAGTTAGATACTAATAAGATGATTCCTTTTACAAAGCCAGTCACCAGTTTCAGAGTAGTTTTTGGATCTGCCAGATATTACTTGCCCTGTACCCAATTACGCAGGATGCTCAA
This sequence comes from Mobula birostris, assembly GCF_030028105.1. Classification (NCBI taxonomy): domain Eukaryota; kingdom Metazoa; phylum Chordata; class Chondrichthyes; order Myliobatiformes; family Myliobatidae; genus Mobula; species Mobula birostris. The sequence goes on along the minus strand of NC_092372.1, from coordinate 97,579,052 downwards.
CCGCATCGACCTTCAAGCAAGTTCCAAACCAATGATCAGTTTAAGCCAAAAGTACTTCTGCCTCTGTCCAGCTTCTTGCCATTCAGAAGGTAAGGGAAGAGGGAACGAGGGTTTCTTCAACTTGTAAAAGATAGACAATGCTGTTTGAGGACATTATAATCTAAAATGATTTTTAATAAACATTTGCATTTGGGGATAAAAAGAGTGCTTTTGGCTTAAGGAGTATGTAGAAAAGTATAACTGTTGCAATGGTATTCCTTTTCATGTTTGCACTGATGCTTGAGGCTCTGTAGAGCAGGATGAAGTGAAGTCAGGTTGTGGTTTTAAAGCTTTCCAGCAATATCTCAAGTGGTTTAAAGTGGCTGCTTTATTTCTTTACTTTTCAAAAAGGACAATTGAAGCTTTATGTTTTGCTTTAAATAAAAACTTCTAATAAACTTCAGTTTTGACATTGGTGCCTCTCTAGGGTTCTAACATGATTTATCAAGCCTCTTAGTATAGATTTAGTAAAAGTTAGCTGAAGCAACAATTTTAATGATGGACATTGTTATATTTGGATGCCAGTGGGATGATTTACATGGAAGAGGTCTCACTCTTGCAAATGCTCATTTCTGTAGCCTCTCCCTTTCATTCAACTCTGGTGCTTAGGATGCAAGTTATAAGATAGTGCAGAATCTGAAAAGCATTTATTCTTCGAATGTCAATGGAAAACTGAAAACAGGGCATTACTAGATGCTTTCTTTTTCAGAACAAGACTCGTATAAAACTTTAAGACCCTCCCCTCTCTGACTGCACAAACAACTTATCTTCCTTCAAATACTTTGATTATTGTAAACCTCCAGTGTCTCCTTAAAACTTTAATTGTCATTAGCTCCCCAAGTTCAATTCCCAAGAGTCATTTTCTCCTCTTCCCTCTCCCATTGGGTAGAAGATGCAAAAGCCAAAGGGCAGACACCAGCGGCTCAATAAATGCTTCTACCCTGTGAGTTATTTGTTTATTGAGATACAAAGTGGAATAGGCCGTTCCTATTCTTCGAGGCATGCTGCCCAGCAATTCTCCAGTTCAGTCCTAGCCTAATCATGGGACAATTTACAACTGGAGGAGGAGAAGATGGCGACGCAACGCAGCGCGCATGGCCTCTCCGGTGAATGATATCTGTAATCTGTCAAGTAGGGGACCGTGCACAATTCTGATTTGATGGAGGCAGACGTGAGAGCACGGAGGAACATCTGGAGAAACTTCTGAAATGCCCGCTTCGCTGCCACTGTTACTGTGTGGTAACCGGAATCTCCAGAGCAGAAGGCCCCGAATCCTTGGCTTTGCTTGTTTCGGTGGCCGGGGCGAGGTCGAAGGCGCTCGGCAGAGGATGGCGCGCAGGAGGCGGTATCGGAGGTGTTGGTCGGAGGCTTGAAGTTTTTGGATGGACGGACTCAGTGTCGGCTGTTGTCGGGTGCTTCCAATGCATCGGCAGTTGTCGGTGCCTGGAGGTTTATAGCAGGGAGTTTCTCCCTTTTGCCGCCTGCTATCGGGGACTCGGGAGTCGATCGGGACTTGAGACTTTTTTTTTTACTGTGCCCATGGTCTGTTCTTTATCAAATTATGGTATTGCTTTGCACTGCTGTAACTATATGTTATAATTATGTGGTTCTGTCAGTGTTAGTCTTTGGTTTGTCCTGTTTTTCTGTGATATCACTCTGGAGGAACATTGTATCATTTCTGAATGCATGTATGCATTTCTAAATGACAATAAACGAGGACTGAGTGTTCTCATAATCTAATCTAATGACCAACCAGCTGGTGCGTCCTTGGACTGTGGGAGGAAATCTGGGCACATAGAGGAAACCCACTCAGCCATGGGGAGAAAGTACAAACTCCTTACAGGCAGCGGTGTGATTTGAGTCCAGGTCACCTGTGCTGTGAAGCGTTATGCTAACGTAGCTCCCTAATACAATAAGGTGGGCTCTTGACCTCACAGTCAAGCTTGTTATGATCTTGTGTCTTATTGTCTGCCTGCACTGTACTTTTCCTGTAGCTGTTACACTTTAATCTGCACTGTTATTGTTTCACCTTGTTCTGCCTCAGTGCACTGTGTAATGATTTGATCTGTATGAACAGTGTGCAAGACAATTTCAAGTTTATCCCGGGCTTCCGTCTAAGATGTCATCTCTTCTCAGTGCTGCACTTTCACTGAGTGGGTATTCCCATTTTAGCCCCCTACCTTCACACTTCTATGTAAATTCCCTCTTTTCATGCAGCTCCTCCAGATTCTATCATTATCCCTGGCATTTGTCACCATCTGAGCACTTCTTGGTATTCCCACTCTGTTCTTCAATTGTCTCTGGAATATGATACCCCCAAGTTGCTTTTCTGATATGGCCTGCCTGGTGTCTGTATTGTCTTCAAGGCTAATAAGTACATACCTGAGAGCATTAAGTGCTCATCCACATGAAACTGGCAGCATCACATAAAGCATAACCAGGCCTCACACTTGTCCGCCACAGAGCCATTGTTGCAGAAAAATCCCACAGCACAAAAGGGTGTTCACACTGGAATCACAGAAGAATGCTTAACAATTGTGGCAGGGCTTGAATGTCGTCCCTTCCTACAAACCAAAATCAAACAATGTTAATGACGACAAGATTTCGCTCCCAGGTGAGATCAATGCCTTTTATGCTCACTTTAACCAACATAACATGGACAGCCAACTTAATGAAACCCCACAGTCCCCGATGACTGTGATTTCAATCTCAGAGGCTGATTAAAGGGCATCCTTCAGGAGACTGAATCCACAGAAAGCGTCTGGCCCAAAGGCCTGTGCTAATCAACTGGCTGGAGTGTTTACCGACGCCATCAACCTCTCAGTTTGTCCGTCTGCACCACCCACCTGCTTCAAGCAGGCGTCAGTCACACCGGTGCTCCAGAAGAGAGTGATAAGCTGCCTTAGTGACTGTCATCCAGTAGTATTTATGTCCACTGTGATGAAGTGTTTTGAGAGGTTGGTCACAAAGCATTTCAACTCCTACCTGAGAAGTGATATGGATCCACTACAGTTTCCCCACTGTAACAAGAAGTCACTAGCAGATGCAATTTGATTTGCTTTTTACTCAGCTCTGGAACATCTGGACAGTGAATATTCATAATCAGGATGTTTTTCATTGACTACAGCTCGGCATTCTACACTATCATCCCCTCAAAACTAATCAATAAGCTCCAAGACCTCACCCTTGATACCTACTTATGCAACTGGGTCCTCGATTTCCTCACTTGCAGATCTCAGACAGTGCAGATTAGCAAAAACATCTCCACCGCTATCCCCCTTAGCACAAGTGCACCACAAGGCTGTGTGCTTAGCCCCCTATTCTGCTCACTTTATATTTATGATTGTGTGGTTAGGAACAACCCCAATGCCATATTTAAATTTACTAATGACACCACTGTTGTTGGCCAAATCAAAGGTAGTGACAAATTGGCCTGTAGAAGGGAGATTGAAAATCCGGTTGGATGGTGATGCAACAACAATCTCTCTCATTGACAGCAAATCTAGATTATTGACTACAGGAGGAAGAAGCCAGAGGTCCATAAGCCAGTCCTCATGGGAGGATCAGAGGTGGAGAGAATCAGTAAGTTTAAATTCCTTGACGATATCATCTCAGAGGGTTTGTCCTGGGACTAGCACATAAGTGCCATTTTAAACAACGTACAACAGCACCTCTACTTTCTTCGAAGTTTGCATTGATTTGGCATGTCATCTAAAACTTTGACAAATATTTATCGATCCTGACTGGTTGCATTACAGCCTGGTATAGAAACACCAATGCCCATGACCAGAAAAGTCGACAAAAACTGCGGGATACAGCCAAGTCCGACACGGGCAAAGCACACTGACAAGGAACGCTGCCACAAGAAAGCAGCATCCATCATCAAAGACTCTCATCATCTGGGCCATGCTCTTTTCTCGCTGCTGCTGTCAGAAAGAAGGTGCAGGAGCCTTAAATCCCACACCACCAGGTTCAGAAACAGTTATTACCATTCATCCTGAACCAATGTGGATAACTTAACTCGCCTCAACACTGAACTGACTCCAAACCTATGGACTCACTTTCAAGGACTCTACAACTCGTGTTCTCAGTATTTAAAATAAAATAGTTGCATGATTTGTCATCTTTTGCACATTGGTTGGTTGTTAGTTTTTAATAAATTCTATTGTATTTCTTTATTTTTCTGTAAATGCCTGCGTTAAATGAATCTCAGTATAGTATACAGTGACATATATATACTTCGTTAATAAAAATAGAAGAGGAGAGGATGGCACAACGCAGCGTGCAGCGGCCACTCCAGTGATGAATATCTGATATCTGTCAAGTAGAGTGCCGTGCACATCCTGATTTGATGGAGACAGACGTGAGAGCACGGAGGAACATCTGGTGAAACTTCTGAAATGCCTGTTTTGCTGCCCCTGCTACTGTGTGATCCAGAATCTCCGGAGGGGAAGGCCCTGAGTCCTCAGTTTTGCTTGTTGCTCGGCGGCCGGGGCGGGGTTGAATGCTCGGCAGAGATGGTGTTTGGTGCTCGGTGACGATGGGCTGGTTGGAGGCTCGAAGTTTTCGGACAAACTCAGAGTCGGCTGTGGTCAGATGCTTCCAGGGTGCTGCATCGGCAAGTTTGCGGCGCTGGAGGTTCATGGCAGGGAGATTTTCTCCTTTCTACCGTCTGCGTGAGATGATGGGGCTATCGGGACTTGAGACTATTTTTTTTACCATGTCCGTGGTCTGCTCTTTATCAAATTATAGTATTGTTTTGCACTGTTGTAACTATATGTTATAATTATGTGGTTTTTGTCAGTTTTAGTCTTGGTCTGTCCTATGTTTTTGTGATATCATACTGGAGGAACATTATATCATTTCTTAATGCATGCATTTCTAAATGACAATAAACGAGGACTGAGTGTCCTCATAATCTAATCTAGTCTACACTGAACTTTTGATCTCCTTAAGCCTAGGTTATCTCTCATTGTATTTAAAACCCTTCCAGTGGAGCAGTGAGGTGTCCAGTATTTACATACTGTTCACTGTGCTCGGTGCCCCCGTGATGAAAGCAAGGCCACCATGCCATTGTACTCCATTTCCTTCTGTTTAATATTTTCTTATTCCTGAATAGAATTTATTGGAATGACTAATTATGACATCCTGAAAATTCAGAGCATTTGTTGAAGCATAACATTGACATACAGAGAAAGTGCACTTCTAAAAGAACTGAGTGGAAATTGACCTCCATGGTTTTACATTGAGCATGCAATGAAGTTGCACATGGTATTCCATTTCTGAAGTCTGGATGTATTGGTATATACAAAGTCACATGTCAGAAATGAGGTTTAAAGTGTGGCTGGCTTTATATTGCACTTGAAAGTGACAGTGGATGTAATTCTTCCACATGTATTTAAAATACTTATTAAGTGGGTGGTGACCCACTTTGTCACTATTTTTCTTTGTTACTTTAGCACGAGTTGGAAAATTCCTAAAGTATTGAATGATGTTGAAAAGCTAAGTTTGTAGTTAAATACACAGAATGGTTGCCAGGGAGATGGCAGTTTTACTTATTACCTGCTAATCAACAGCTAGACACTTACAGAACCTGACCTTTCCTGTCCTGCTGAAAGACAAAACACATGAGGAATTTGTCCAAGCAGACAAAGTATACTGAAGCCTGAAGCTTCTGTTATTGGAGATCAAGTCAGGTTTAATTCCAGGAATTTGGGGCAAATTTTAGCCGATAACAGAAGAAAGATAGCTGCAGGAAATTCATTGACCTTGACAGATGATGCAATGAGGAAGCTCATTGGCTGATGTCTGAGGATCCCTCAATAAAAAGGGAAGTGAAGATTGGCTTATATTGACTGAGTTATTGTAAAAGTGCCCACGAAAAGTCCATTGTAGAGAAGGGGGAACATGGAAGAAAAATGGTGGAGAGCAGTTAGTATGACGTTTTTAAGTTGGCTGGAAATGGAGTTTGCTTCTAGCTACTTCTGTTCAAAGTGCATGTCAATAGATAGACTATACTGGAAGTGGTTTGCACTATAATTTCTTCAACAGATCAGACAGTAAATAGATGGGTCATGCAACTATACAAATTAAAAACAAACAAAAGTGAAAATGCTTTTCCTGTTATTTCTCTTTTTTTTAAATGCAACTTGACAACCTTTTTCAAGTGATTGGCGTTATGCTACATATACTGGCAATTGCTGGCCAAAAGCTGAGGACTCAGGTTAAGTTGACCAGGGACTCCTTCTTGACTTCCTGGTGAATCAAAATCCGATCCCCAGGGCATTCAACGTTTCCTGGCTGTGAAGTGCAGGGTTGAAAGATGTGTATGCAGTAAACTGCAGGTAGAATGTAGCTGGTGAAAGTTGAGAACAATCTAGCTCTTTAACCAAGCAGCTGCTGTGTGCTGATGGCTGGGTTGATTTGCTCAGGAAGACGGAAAGCAGATGTAATAGTAACTGGTCTATTATTGTCAATGTGCTGAGGAAGTGAGAAAATTTGGTTTGCATGCCATCCATACAGATGATTTCACCTTACCATTTCATTCATATAGTACAAAGGAAATGCAACAACTGAAGACAATATAATGTTATAGGAAAAGTGCAGAGCAAGCAGACCATAAGATGTAAAACCATGGCAAGGTAGACTGTGAGGTCAAGAGTTCATCTTATCGCACCAAGGGACCATTCAATAGCCTTGAAACAGTAGGACAGAAGCTGCCCTTGGTACATGGTTTCAGGTGTTTGTATCTTCTGCCCAATGAGAGAAGGGAGAAGAGCAAATGTCTGGGGTGGAAGGGGTCTCTGATTATGTTGACTGCTTTTCTGAGATTGTAAATGAGAGACTATGGAGGGGAAGCTGGTTTCCAAGATTTCCTGAACTGTGTCCACAACTCTCTACAGTTTCTAGCTGTCTTGGGCTAGTACCTACCAATCCTTGCCATGATGCATCTAGGTAGGATATTTTCTATAGTTCATCTGTAAAAATGGTGAGGGTTAACTGGGGCATGTCAAATTTCCATAGCATAATGCCTGGCTGTTGTGACAGTCTGAACTAGCTCCTGTCTCAGTTGGGGTGATGTCGGAACTAGCTCCTGTCTCAGTTGGGGTGCTTTGGTTTGACACACAAACAATGACACCCTTCTTCACCCCCACTCCACTACAGCACCAGTGTAAATCTCAAGAACAATGTGAACCAAGGAAGATTATCTTGGGTGTGTAATTAAATAGTGAGTGTACAGGCTGCATAGGGAATGGATGAATTTAATTAGCATTATTTCATCACCTGATGCATCTTGACTGATGTCTATATCATGAAGACGGATTATCATCGTTTCTGCGAGCTTGCTGTGAGATGTTTTCCTTTATGACAACAGTATAAAAAGTATGTTATTGATGTAAGGATCTTTGGGGAAACCCACCAAAGCCATGAGAGATGTCATTTTTAACAACAAACTTTAAGTGGTAACATGGACCCATTCAGCTGAACAGCCTGCATCTGTTTTACCTTCAGCAGGTAATTGCCAGCAAAGGAAATGCACCCGCTCTTCTTGGAACACATTGTGGAACCTTCTACTTGAAGGTTCTGAGATGGCAAATTAGGCTTCTGCTCAAGTCATGCTGCATCAACTTTAGATTGCAGTGTCTGTAACAACAACCTGTCTTTTGGCATATTGTCTGGTTGTTGCAGTAACAAGCCTGATCTAACTAATAAGTTCTCTGGCTGCCTCAGGTTTGTTGCTCCAACAAATAATGCTGCTAGTTTCATGAGGGTGTAATTCTTTTGTCAATGTCTTAACTGGAACTTGGCAAATGACTTGCCTTACTGAACTGGTGAGATCATTCCATACATTCCTCATTGTCCTCCTCCTCACCTCAATCCCTTTAATCTTCCACTACCCTCTCCTGTCAGATCCCATCTGCTTCACTTCCACCTATCAACTCAGAGCTTCTGGCATCAGTCCCACTCTCCCCCTCCCCCACCTGCAGATCTCTCCCATCTCAACTGCTAGCACTCACTTCACCATTCCCCCACTCTCTACAAGTAGATCCCGTGAAAGCTGGTGAGCTTATTTTTGAATTGTGACTGGGGAGAAAGGGGTGGTTTAGTTGTTGGTAATGGACAGTGAAGATTTTTCTTCCAGTGAAAGAGTCGGAAGTCTTTGCTAATTAAACTTTCATTTTTATTATGGGAGTCTGCTGACATCAGAAAGAGCTACAATGATATGGCATCTTCATGACCTCTAGACTTTCCTTGACACCTCAGAATTAATGAAAAGACTTCTGAAGCAACACAGAAAATACTGGAGGAGCTCATTAGGCATGACAGCGTCTATGGGGGGAAACAGACAGCCCACATTTGGAGATGAGACCCTTCTCCAGGACTGGAAAGAATGAGGGTAGATCACCAAGTCAGAAGTATGGGGAATGAGTGAAGTGAGAGCTGGTAGGTCATAACTGAATGGGAGAAAAGACCAAGTGGGGCAGGAGGAGAATGGGAATGATGTCAGAAGCTAGTTGTTGATAGGTGGAGGTAAAAAAGATGAAATCTGATAGGAGAGGATAGCGGACTAAGGAATAAAGGGAATGAGGTGAGGAGGAGGACTCAGAAAGAAGAATATATGGGTGATGGGCAGATAGAGAGGTCAGCAGAGGGGAAATAGAAGGGGTAGAAAAGCTGCTGGTATAAGAGAAACCAAAGGGGAAACAGACAGCGATGGTTACTGGAAGTTGGAGGGCTTAAGAACTGCTGAAATATCATCACTACTCAAACACAATAGCCAATCTGCACTGAGCAACTTGTAGCAAACAGCAATGTGATAGGGATTCAGTCATTCATATCTACACTGGAGGCACTCATCTGCTCTTCAAAATGATTCAATCGGACCTGTTAGACAGATGTACATGAATACAGATGGGGGAGAGGTTCTTCCAAAATGAAGCTATTGCAGTGCTCCCTAAGCACTATACTAGAACAGCAACCTCAAGTTCTTATTTCTTAGTGGTGTAGAAGGAGACTGTTTGGCCCATTGACTCACTGCTAGCTCTCAGAGCAATCCCATCAATTCCCTTCAAATTGTTGGATTGAGACTTCAATTTATAATCTTGGATGTAAGAATCTTTATAACTGAGCTACAGCTGATGTGAGCACTAGTTCAAAGCACTGCGAAGACCAGTTGTAGTGCAGAAAGAAGTGGTGTAGTGTAGATTTAGAAGAATAATTCTGTGTTTGAAAAGGTTAAATTATGAGAGCAATTCTAGAAGGTAAAATAACAAAAATGCTAAGAATACTCAGCAGGGAAGACAGCATCTGTGAAGAGAAATATCTACCTTTCATCAGACCTTTTGTCCATGAATGGTCTTTTCAACAGACATGGGATTGATCAAAAGAGTTGATGAGGCAGCCATTGATCTGCATAAACAGAATGCAAGACAGGTTTTCACTGCCTTTTGATATATATGTTTGTTGTCTAAATGCCTGCGAGTGGCCACCAAATTCTGGTTTGGAGCATCATTAAAAACATAGTGATCTTATGGAAAAAATATGATTTCTTTTTTAGGGCATTTTGTAGATGTTTGGTTTATAACCTCAGCAAGCCACAAAGAGCTTTGCCTAATGACACACTTTCACATGAAGCTACACGGGAAACTCAGTAGCTACTTTCAGCCCATCAAGCTCCACAAATAGCTCAGAGCTAATAACCAGATATAATCTATTTGAATATTGACTGAAGAATAACTATTTGAATAAACACCTACCTTTCTTCAAAGCAGAACTATGGAACCTGAGATGACAAGATAGGGCCTTGTTTGATTTCATGCAAACCACAGAAGGCCAGATAATGCCACTTCCCTGGAATACTGGATGAGATGTTTTGATTGGGATGGACCTTCAAGACACAATGGCTCAGAGTGATACTATTAAACCACGCACCATAAAACTACTATTAAACTACTGCCGCAGAGGATTCCAGTAGGACCTGACATGGCATAAGTGTGATTGATTGACCAGTCACCTCCTACCTTGTTTTTAAACCCTACTGAATAATCCCCCTAATGATTCCATGCTACAGCCACACTTCCACATCTTCGATCTCCTCAGAAAAGTATCCTTTGATGCATTACCACAATATGCTAAAGACTGCAGCAAGGGAAGCCAACAGAGGTCAACAACAAAAGCACTCAAGTAGAAAAACTGCTAGTAAAACATTTCGAGAAACCACAAAACCAAAACAAAGGCAGAAACCCTCAGAAGTACCAACACAAAAACAGCAGTTGTGGTACAAAAAGGAACAGTGCAAGATGAAAACAAACACTCCTAACCACACGAATATATTTATATAAAGTTACCTCCACACTGTCTGAGATGAAACCGGCTGAGAGACTGAACTTTGTCACATTAGAGCTGAGATGTGCTTATGACCACCTGTCTGTGCTCACACTAAGGCCATACAGTTCACCTCAGTTTTATCTTGCTCATCTGCTGCTGAACCCGTCACTGATGCTTTTGATGTTTCTAGAGTTGACTAATCCTAGTTCCTCATGCTGTGCTGCCTTTTATTTAATCCTCACTCGTGGAAAACAGATCTTGTCTGGTTATTATTTCATAGCTGTTTGAGCTCATTTCGAAACCCCTTTGCCCACGTCGTAACTTGCATCAGATCCTATTCTGTTGCCACCCCTGTACTGCTGACTTGCAATGGCTCTCATTTAATGAAGATCGTAATTTTAAGTTTCTTATGCTTGATTTCAGATTTCTCACAGTTATGAACTGCTGTACCTCTGTGATGTTCACTGCCCTGTAACTCTCTGAAATAGACATACTTCCCAAATTCTGGCCTCCTCAGCATCCTCAGTTGTAAGCAGACAACCAGTGGTAGCCATTCCCTCAGATGCCAAGATCCAAACATCTGGAATTCTTCCCCCCCCCCCCCCCCCCAAACCTTTATGGTTCTAATTTTTCTTCCTTTTAGTTAATAATTTTAACGTTCCGTTATATTGGCTTGTGTATGTCTAGGGGAAATCCAGCCCAGCACCTGCTTCGACACTCCCCTCAGGGTCAGTCGCCGCCCAAATCAATCACAAACATCAATCATCAGCCAGCACACCCAGTAATTTTTAACAAATACACTTTATAGATATTACTAATTCTATGACATTAATATGCATTTGATACAGAGAAGAAAGTAATGGGAAAAAAAAAGGCACCAACACTTATCAAAGTCCAAGTTCTTCGCGCGCTACCGTTGGAGCTCAATTCGACGTCAGACGACCACCCGAATTCCGTCGACTCACGGCTCGGGACCACCCTGAGTGATCAACCGGAGCCTCTCCGCACGTCCGCGGTCCTCCTGGTCTCTCCTCCGACTCCCCGCCAAAACCCAGTCCACAGTCATATCATACAGCATGGCATCCAAAAACAAAACGATACATTACCACCCACTGGCTAATAGAACCTGGTTATCATCATTTTAAAGTAAAACAAACTGTTAGCGCAGACTCTCTGCAGCGTTAAAACACAACAAAGCCGCATTCCCCAGATTAACATAACAAAATCGCCATTTTAAATGTAACAAAAGAAAAACCCATACATAATGAACATCCAAATCTTTAAACAAGATCTTTGTTGTATTTCTTATTACATTTGTGGTATTAAGTATTGTTGGACCCTTCCCTTCCGCAGAACCTTTGGAGAGCTGTTACGTCTTCTTGACATATAGTAATGTCCTGCAGTGTTGGAGAGGGGAGGGTTGGGATTGTGTCCACCAAAACAGGAAAATGGAGCCTCAGTGTAAAATGGACTGGATTGGATGATAACTAGCTGTATGTTTCAGAGAGAACCAACAGCTGTCTGCAAAGCACAGTTCAGTCCATTCCAAATGAACTGGAGGTCAGATGTGTGTGCAGCTATTTCTTCCTTGATGATTAATCCAGATGCCTTTCTCACGTACTAAGTGCATAGAGTTTAAGAAGTTGCAGAGAGTAGTGAACTCAGGCCAGTACATCACGAGCGTATGACCCCCCCACCATAGATAGTGTCTGCATGAAGTGCTGTCTCAAGAAAGCAACATCTTGGCAACATCTTTCCACCATGCAGTGGGACCGTTTGGCTGCAGGATCAACATGGACTGAAGTAGGCACCAGGTCAGATCAAGCACAATCGAGCCAACCACCTCATTTTATATGTGGAACATTTGACCATGCATTGTTCTGCTCCAGCATCCCAAAAAAAGCACACATTTATATAGTGCTTTAAGACTGTGAATACTCCTCGTTTTGTACATGCTCAAAATTGTCTTAGTTGCTTACAACATGAGAGTCCATTCAGCACAATGATTCTAGTAAGGCCTTTCTCCAGATATTTCTCCTTAACTCATTCTCATACACATGCATCAACTGCTGCCCGCTGTTTCCCCTGCACTTATAATTACATTAAAGATAAGTTACAGTAGCCAATTAACCTACCAAGGAGCCTTTATTGGGAAGAAATTGAATCATCTGGGGGAAACTCATGTAGTCACAGGAAGAACATGCAAACTCCATACAAACAGCACCAAAAGTAAGAACCTTTTACTTTCAGTGTTTCACCTGACATTTTACCATTATGTCATAATTTCCAGTTATACCATGACCTCCAAAGTTCTGAAGCAATTTTAATGTAGTGCTTTATCAATAGTTTCTGTCTGCATGCAGGTTGTAGATTCCAGGGGGTCGTTGGTGGCTTTTTGGGGTGATGGGAGGTTGGTGGACAACTTGTGCTGGGAGTGGCGGATGGGTTTATAATACTGGAGATTGCATTTTTGAGTTTGTATGTAGTTTAGTGGGGCATTCATATGGATCAAGTTATTCTCAGGCTCATACTGGCACGGTGTTGTATCTTTCGTGGTGTGGAAATTAACTTATTTGCTAATCGAGCATTGTTCAGAACTTCGCTTTCACCATGCTGGTTAATGATATGTCCACTTGATGTATGTAGCCGCCTTCCCATTGGTTAGCTCACATGAGCTGGGACCAGTTTGCTGCTGTCCCCTGTGTATATATTTCATGTTTCTTATATCATATCATGCTAATCAAATCTTTCACAAGTCTACATCAAATATTTTTGTTCAGTACATTCACTTTCAAAATACTTATCTCTTGTGATTCTTAATAGTTTTCCTACTGCTGACATAATTATAACTGATTATTGGTTGACTGCCTTTTGATTTTGAGAATTCAAGTATAACATTTGTCACCCTCTGGTTTGGTCCATAGCTCCTGGTTAACAAATTTTTGATACACTGATGCGTCATTAAAATGAGTTCAAATAAGATTTGTTGATATAATATGAGACAGATGTGCGGCTCAGTTTAAGGTGGTGTTTTCCAGGATTACATGAACATTTTTCTGCATTGATAGCTAGTGCATACAAAAGTCTTCATATTACTGATTTAGAAATTGTTTCCCCAGCTGAAAAGGAGAAAAAAAACATGTACTGTTTAAAGCAAACTTGTTTGGTGTAGTTGCTAAAGTCTGCATGGGGAGTTTGGAAAAATGGAATGTGATAGCTGGGGAAGGAGCTCTATTTACCGCAGTTAGATTCTGATCTACCCAAATGGCAGTGTGAGATTTGTTATGCAGTAGTTCATTTGCACAATGTAGCAAAGGAATTTTGTATATTGCAAATCATGATAAGTGAGCTGAATAAGAGGCAAAGATTAATTTAACATGGCTGAATAAGGGGCAAAGATTAGTTTAGCTGATCCATAAACTCTACCAGTTAAAATCATACCTGTGCATAAATAAGTACCTTTGCAAAGATTTCAAAAAGACAGAAGTATTAATGATGATTGTTCATGACACTGTTGAGACCACATCTGGAGTAATGTGGGCACTTTGCTACTCCATCAACAAGGATGGATTCATTTACTTGGATTGATGCAGCAGGAATTCAATCATTTGATTCTCGGGTAGAGGGGGCTGACCAATAGAGAACGATTGAATAGGGGTAGTGGATGAGATTTTGAATCAGAGCTGATCTCATTGAGGCTCTGAAAATGGTTAACAGGCTGGAACCCAAGATCATAGAACCAAGATAAGTAGTCAACTGCTATGCATGGAATATTCTCCATCAGTGGGAGCTCAGAGATCAAGTTTTTTTAGGACTTTGTGATGGAGGTTTTACATATGGAGAGAAGTGAGGATGGGGATCGGGCAGGAAAGTAGATAGTTTTTGACATGTCATCTAAAACCTTGACAAACCTCTACTGCCATTTTTACAAGGTTTCTGTGTGCTGCTAATATTTTGGACTCAAAAGTCCCCAATAGCGTCCTGAATACTGAATGCTGAATAGCGTACTTGAGCAGTCGTGAGTCACTAAACCTGTTGCAATTTTTCTAGGAAGCCTTGAGCACATCCTTGAATCTGTTATGTTTTTCTGGTAATCTCTTCCCATGAAATAGCCCAGAAAATGTTTATGAATGTTTTCAAATTTATAATAATAGAACATAGAACATAGAAAGCCTACAGCACAATACAGGCCCTTTGGCCCATAAAGTTGTGCCGAACATGTCCCTACCTTAGAAATTACTAGGCTTACCTATAGCTCTCCATTTTACTAAGCTCCATGTACCTATCTAAATGTCTGTTAAAAGACCCTATCGTATCCGCCTCCACCACCATTGCCGGCAGCCCATTCCACGCACTCACCGCTCTCTGAGTAAAAAAACTTACCCCTGACATCTCCTCTGTACCTACTCCCCAGCACCTTAAACCTGTGACCTCAGGGCATTTCAGTCCTGGGAAAAAGCCTCTGACTATCCACACAATCAATGCCTCTCATCATCTTATACACCTCTATCAAGTCACTTCTCATCCTCTGTCGCTCCAAGGAGAAAAGGCCGCATTCATTCAACCTATTCTCATAAGTCATGCTCCCTACTCCAGGCAACATCCTTATAAATCTCCTCTGCACCCTTTCTATGGTTTCCACATCCTTCCTGTAGTGAGGTAACCAAAACTGAGCACAGTACTCCAAGAGGGGTCTGACCAGGGTCCTATATAGCTGCAACATTACCTCTTGGCTCCTAAATTCAATTCCACGATCGATGAAGGCCAAAGCACCGTACGCCGCCTTAAACACAGAGTCAACCTGCGCAGCTGCTTTGAGTGTCCTGTGGACTTGGACCCCAAGATCCCTCTGATCTTCCAATAGTTATGGTCTTTGATGCAATGATATTCTGTCGTGCTTTCAGTGTGCTTTGAAAGATCCTTCACCTTGGTATAACTGTCCTTTAAATACTGGAGGACTTCTAGTGGAGCATCTCTTCAATAAAAGCATTCATTTCCCTCTTTCCCATTGATCTTTGTGTTGTGATGTGTACTAGGATATGTCTCTGGCCAATTACTTTATTAGAGTCCCACAGCAATGGAAAATCAGACTGCAGGATGCAAGGTCACTGCTTACAGACTAAGTGTATCCTGCTTTCTGCTAGGATTGCTGACTGTCAGAAAGGTTCAGAGACTGGTTAGTTGCTTCACAACAATGGAACATATTACTTCAAGCCTGACTGTCCTTTCTTTGATTTAATACACATGAATACGTTCTGCACTAATTGTAAATGAGCTGTGTCTGTTTTACTTGACTAGCAGCCACAGTGTTATTGTCAGTAAATTGAACTAAAACTTTTCACTTCCTGCTCTTATGTGAAAAGAAATTACTCTGTAAATTTTCATGCTTTAGCTTCATTAATCAATGTAATGTTGCATAAAGTATTATTTTAGTTGATGAAGGAAGATCGTTGCAATTGTTAATATGAGATTAAAAATCTTGAGAATTGAAGATATGAGAATGTATTTACATACTGATATCCTCTGGTATCTAATATTGGAAATCCAGCAGATATTTATACAGCTTCTGCAGCTGCTGATATTGACTAAAGTAATCTAATTGTATACTTTTAAAGTTGGGAAATGAAGAAATCGTATTGCATTATGAAAAGCTGCTGAATCATGGAGAAATGACTTTATTGTTTGAACTGGATATGGTTACATTGTCTTTAAGTGGCATGTTTCATCAATGACAACGGTCCTATTTCATGCTGCTTGCTATAATGACCGTGGTATCTCTATTATTGTCACTTAAGTTATCAGTCATCATGATAACAGAGCAATATTTTCATTGAACTAATCTCGAAGGGAATTTGCTAGTTTCTCCTTATTGGACTGGTCAGCATTAAGGTGACTTATTGAGTTTACACACTTATCAAACATATTTTGCTTCCTTTAGTTCAGCATATAGTAACATATTCATAATATTGTCCGTTTTGAATTAATATTCAGAATGATTATTATTTGCTGTCATGAAACAAAGTATTTTCATTTTATATTATGCAGTGTTCCTTCAAGGATTTTGGTATCTTGCTTTGCCTTTTAAGCTCTTATACGTTGGTATTACTTGTTTCCACGATTAAAACTACAGCAATTCAAGTTCAAATTCAAGTTTAATTGTCATTCAACCATACATGAATACCCAGACAAATGAAACAGTGTTTCTCTGGAACCAAAGTGCAAAACACAGACCAACAGTCTTACATAGCTCAAGGCACGTATAGCACATATAAGACAGCAGTAAACATACAATCACAGAAAGAAATATATAGCCCAAGTTCCTGAGTGACATGTCTTGTAAATTGATGGTGCATGGGTATTGCTGACAAGAACAAGCAGTTTTCAGCAGTCCGCAGTACACATACACGCAATCCAGCTTGTCTTCTATCAAGTGAACACTGGAGGGCAGCAGTGATGGGAGGGGCTGGCCCGCAGTACAGCATGGATGCCGTGTCACACCACCTTCAGCATCTCCCCTCCTGGACTACTGCAACAGGTAAGCCCACGGCATGAGGCCTAATCCTCACTATAGCTCAGGCCACACAGCTCCCCTGCCGTCAGTCTCACCAATAGACAGTGAACCAAACTTGCACAATTACATTACCAATTTCCAAACAGAGTCTTGTGATCGTAAGAAAAACATCCAGGACAGTCACAGGCCGTCGGAATGCACACTGTCTTTCGTGCACCGACTCCAATGCCTTTCTGTAGCAATGCCTTTCTGTAGCAGGCAGCAACATAGTGTGTGCAAAGTCCAGCTCCTGTGCCAGTGGAGTAGACCTACACTACTTGAAGTTCTTAATGTCCTGCATTGTCTTGCAATTGTAAAAAAGACACTTAAAAATAACAAAAGCACCTTTGGTTAGCCCTGGGGTCCGAGCGTATTGGAAAATATGCAATTACACTGTGAGTGGCGTAATATTTGACTGCTTAGCATGATACATCATTACTGTCTCTAAATTATTACTACCAGGAGAATAGCCTGTATTAATCAAGCAGTTTTTCAGTAATTTCCTGCAAATTATTCCTCAATATATGCCAAGTAATTATTAAAACTCCGGGTATATTGATTACAAGTCACCAGTGGGTAACAGTGATCAAACTCAAAAAGGAGTGTATCTTAAGCAAAGTACAGAGTCCAAATCAATGATCTAAAATATACGTAGATCATTTATATACTGCCCAAGCTACATTCTTGTTGCTTATGTTATAGCCTGCACTGCATCATTTGGTTGTTGTGTAGTCATTCCCAAGTATATTTTATTCTGTGATTTGTTTATGCACTTCATCATTGAAACAAGACTCAAGACAAGAGGCATGGTGTGAAACTGAATATTTCATGTTCGGTTATATTTCATGAGGAGTTTGAAGAGATTTGGTTCAGTTTGTAGAGAATTCTGACAGGTTGCATCACTATCTGGTATGGGGGTGGGGGGGTGCTACTGCATAGGACCGAAAAAAGCTACAGAAAGTAGTAAAACTAGTCAGCTTCGCCTTGGGTACTAGCCTCCATGGTACCCAAGACATCTTCAAGGAGCAGTGCCTCAGAAAGGCAACATCCATTGTTAGGGACCTCATCACCCAGGAGGTACCCTCTTCTTATTTTTGCCGAATGGAAAGAGACACAGAAGCCTGAAGGCACACACTCAGCAATTCAGGAACAGCTTCTTCCCCTCTGCCATATGATGCCTAAATGGTTATTGGACCCATGAACACTACCTCACTTTTTTATATATATTTTTTTCTGTTTTTACACTTTTTAATCCTGTCTCTCCTCCCCCCCCTTCCCTTCCCTCCCTCCTCCCTCACCCTCCCTCTCCCCTCCCCCTCTCTCTCCCCTCCCCCTTTCTCTCTCTCTCTCTCTCTCTCTCTCTCTCTAGATATATATATATATATATATATATATCTTTCTCTCTGTATTTCGCTCTCTCTCGCTATATCTCTCTATATTTCTATATCTTTACTATAATTTACTTATTTTTTCTTTCTGTATTATCATGTATTACATTGAACTGCTGCAGCTAGGTTAACAAATGTCACAACACGTGCCAGTGATGATGATAATAAACTTGATTCTGAATTATACCTTCCAGTTTATTAGTAATAGAGTAAGCAGAAGTGGAAATCAAGGTTTGGAATGTCTTTCAAGTAGACGACTTTGCTCAGGGTAATGGCAAGTTTCTGAAGCATTGAAATAGCTGTCACCATTGTGGCAAGTGGTAATTGTTCTGTCAGGATGTAACTTGCGATTTTTGGAGAAAGAGCAAAGTCAGGTCATTCTTAGCAGTGGATCCAGCCTTGCCCAACTCTTAGCAGCTGGTAATAATCACGCTTCTCAGTTAGAAAGTGATGGTCTTAAATCTCACTCCAGATACTTGGGTAGCAGAGGTTAACTTGACACTTTACTACAATGCATGTGGTAGAGGCACTAAAACAAACCTTCTGCCCTGTGTGGAAGATGTCAAATAGCTTTATTCTTGATGTGCAGACCCATATTGTATCACAACTAATGTCAGTGGCCTGGAAATTGGATCTCATAGCCACCCTTTGTTGAAACAGTACACAGTCCAGTTTTGCTGTTACTTGGGGAAATTACAGTATTGACCACATGCCAAATAGTGTCAGTGCTCGTGCAATACACATTTCTGCTGGTTATGACATATGTTGGAGTAAAACAATCTGAATAATAGAATGAAATAGTTGTATTTTTGTTACTAAAGGAATGCGCTGCTGGGATTAGAACAAGTGGCTGGATGACTCTAAAAGTGAGAGCTCTAACATTTTACATTTAGCACAGTCGGTTGATTTTGTAACAGAAGGTGCCTTTACCAGCTTTTAACTGCTAAGATGCACTTCAATAGGCACCTCGGCATTAATGTCATAGAAAGCACTCCAGTGTTGCCATTTTGTTATGACCATAGCTGGTTACTCTGAATTGGGGGCCTTGGACAGGGTGGTAAAGACGCACACATCTTCAAAGAGCCTATTTCCACAGAGTCAGTCAGCAGAAACGCCACATCCGGCCTTGACATCATCAATGACTTGTATATTTGTATGCCGTTGTCACTCAGTGCTGTGGGAAGACTTCCTGCATGCTCTCTGAAAAGGTCAAGGTCACATTGATGTTCAACTTATTCACCACAGGATCCTTCCTCGTGGGTACAGCCCTGTTTCACACGTTACCAGTCGCCACTGCATCAAAAAGATCAGCCAGGTAGTTTGTACTCATGGAGAAATTATTTCATCCACTTAGTTTCAGTGAGGAACTGGTTTCACCTCAGGTTCATTAGGAATTGAATTGACTGTATTTCTTACATCCTTCACATACATGAGTAAAAATCTTTATGTTACGTCTCCGTCTGAATGTGCAATGTGTTATTTGTAGTAATTTGTAATAAATAGTACGTACAGCGGGACAGTCAATATAGCATAGAGATACAATTGTATCAGCATGAATTAATCAGTCTGATGGCCTGGTGGAAGAAGCTCTCCTGGAGCCTATTGGTCTTGGCTTTTATGCTGCGGTACCATTTCTCAGATGGTAGTAGCTGGAACAGTTGGTGGTTGGGCTGACTTGGGTCCCCAATGAATTCCACAAATCCGATTTTAGCCCCTGATTCTCAGTGTAAATCAACTAATGCCGTTTCCCATGGAATTTTGGCATTTTTTTAAAAGGTGGGGACCTGATTAGATGTTAGTGATAACTTTTATGCACTATAAATATCTGCAAGCTCTTATCAATAGTAACTTAAGTTATTTGTCCACTGATCAAGTTCTGAATAGGTAATACAAAGAAAAGCAATCAGCCACACACTGGTTGTCCAAACTGACTGTGCTTGTACAGGCCAGAAGGCTGGAACTTGCAAGGTATGATCAGCACTGAGAGATCATTGCATTCAGCTAATTCAATTAAAAGAAAATACTCAGAAATGAGTACATCTGTTTTTAATAACTAGTGTGAAAGAAGCTATATAAAACCTATTGTGCCTCTTTATTACATGCAGTCAAAGAGCTGAGCAAGGCCTTGACCATAAAATTAGAGTTAGCTACAGGTCTGCAGAATGAAATCCGGTCCTTGTCTGCCATTATTCCTCTAATACTTTGCCCCTTGTGACTGGGTCTTTATAAGTTCTTCCATCCCATTTGAAACCAACCTCTGTTATTGTTAGCATACTTACAGTGATCTCCACGTGGAAGATCAATGCAATTAATCAGTTTAACATATGTGCCTTTTCCTTGTTTCCTGATTCTAATTCCCAGCGTCATTCTCTCAAGGGTCTGTATCAACCATAGCTGCTTCTTATATCTGTTGAAAAAATTCTATAGTTTTTGATATTATATGCAAGTTTACTTTCAAAATCAAATTTCTCTTTCCTTTTGAGCTTTGTGGTGTTTTGCTACTAGCTCCTGAAAAAACTTGAATTCTCAATAAAACTTCATCTTTGACGTCCTCTATCAATCACCAGCCATTGCTTTTTATTCTGTCCACTAGGTTCTGTCCAATCCATTGTAGATGACTATACCTTTACCTTCACTTTGTAATTGCCCTTGTTTATGTTAACAACATTACCTGGACATTTACGTTCAAATTGTACCTGAAATTCTACTGTGTTGTGGTTACTATTTCCTAGGGTTTGTTGACCACATTATTAATTCTTCCAAGCATTGGCCAGTAACATGGTTGCCTTCAGTGCCTGGCCTTGTCATAACTTGAAATGTCCCTCAATGTCACTGTTCACACTGCGGTAGAAAATCCAAGATTTTCCATTTATATAAAGCTAATTGCTTGTTTTCGTGATAGAAGTATATTGACATTAAGAAGAGTTTTGCTTTATTTATTTAGGAGATGCAGTGCCCTTCGGGTCCTCTGAGCCGTACTGCCCAGCAGCCTCTGACCACCCTGATCTAACCCTAACCTAACCGCAATATAATTTACAGTCACCAAATAACCAACCCCGTATGGCATTTGACCGTGGGAGGATACAGAGGACTGGGAGAAACCCACACATTCCATGCGGAGGGCGTACAGAGAATCCTTACAGAGGTCACAGGATTGAACGCCGAACTCCAATGCCCCCAATCTGTAATAGTGTTGAGCTAACCGTTATTTTATTGTTATCACATATACATTGACACATACAGTGAAATGCAACATTTGCATTAAAGACCAACAGTCCGTGGATGTGCCAGCGACAGCCCATTCTTATTGCATTATCTGGTTGTTGGATGGCTTCAAGCTAACTCTGCCTGTGAATTTCCTTTGAGATACCCAGGATCATGTCATAAGCAAGACGTGCGGTTTCTCAGTGCCTCAGCACTTTGGAGAACTAAATACAGAGTCTTTTGTAGACCACAAAATCTCTTACCCACACTGCATAATTTGAGTGTTAATTTCTGCCCATGCCAACTTTCATTTCATGATATGTATTTATTGTGAAATAGAAATTTGCTTAGACAGTAAACTTTAGAAAGAAAACAAATTCTTGCCACCAGAGTGTAGTACCAAAACCAAATCTAACTGCTCGAGTATGAAAATAAAACAAAAGACTCCGAACAGATAAAGATATATCGTTTACACCTTGGGTAGAATTTGACTTTGCTCACTTGTGTCAGAGAAGTTGGCAGCCAGTTTTACATTTCAAGATTTTTGTTTCCATTGACTTCAGTAGCAATAAAAACAAGGGAGGCTGCAAAACGGGCAGACGACTCGGTCAGTAGTCCAGAATCTGCCCCTCTTGTGTTCTGAACATTGAGCTTGGATGAATCAGTTGAGTTTGGTGTTAGAGTTGAATGTGGTTAAAGCAGAAATGTTATGTGGCAGATAAAATATACTGTAAGTAAATAGAGAACAGGACATTAAACCAAGGTGAAAGGTAAGTCTTCCTGCAATTTAAATATTTATGCAAAACAGGAGGCAACAAAGAAGTAAAAGGAAACATCATTCAAAGCATCCAATTGAAAGGAAATAATAAATACTTGAGAATGGAGAGCAGATATGCTATACAATATTCTATTCTAGATATAGTATGATATTCTAGATAATATCCTGGAACTTCATTTTGCAGCAAGTCTTACATCTGGCTTTTGGGTAATGTTCACTACTCTGCTAATATCATTGGTTGGGCATCTTATACAAGGAAGGCACAAGGATGTAATCCAATATTGAAGCGGAACTGACCTGCTGATCATGTGTTGCAGAAGTTTAAGCAGGAGTTGGTCTGAGTAGTCTGATGTCAGGCCAACATGGCATGGTAGGTAAGGGCCAGAGGAACCCTAATCCTGTTGTGACAGTGGGTGAATGAGGTGAGGGCAGATATGTGGAAAATGCAGGAGCTAAAGGTGAGGGCAGCATCGATGGTGGTAGAAGGAGACCCTGTCTTTTGGAAAAAGGGGAGGGAACGTCGACTCAGACCAGGAGAGGCCTGTGTCGGGCATTTTCATGTCTTACAAGGCGCAGATTGGAAGTCTGTGTGGGGTGCCACTCCTCGCACAGACTAGAACAATGTGTGATTAAGTGCCTTGCTCAAGGGCACAAACGCGCTGCCACAGCTGAGGCTCGAACTAGCAACCTTGAGGTAACTAGAGGAATGTCTTAACCACTTGACCATGTGCCCAATGTGGAAAAAGAGGATACCTCTAATGTTCTAGAATAGAAATCCTCACCCTAAGAACAGATGCAGCAGAGATGGAGGTACTGAGAGAGAAAATAAACGGTATTTCTACAAATAATAGGGCGGGAAGAGGTAAAGTCAAGATAACTGTAAGAGTCGGTAAGTTCGTAAAAGATGTTAGTGGATAATCTGTCTCCAGAACTGGAGACAGAGGTTGAGAAAGGGAAGAGAAGTGTCAGAGGTGGAGTGGACCAAATAAACTTGAGGGTAGGGTGGAAGTCTGAGGCAAAATTGAAATCGATGGGCGCAGCTTGGGTGCAGGAAGCAGCACCACGTAGCAGTGAAAAAAGATGGGAAGCTTTACCAGTGTAAACACAGAATGTGAACAGTTCCACATAGCTGGGGCCCTTGCAAGTGCCCATGGCTATACCTTTGCTGTGGAGAAAATAGGAGGAGCCCAAAGAGAACTAGTTTCACCAGACTGAGAAGGGTGGTGGGTGGAGGTGAACTGGTTAGGTCTGTTGTCAGATAAACTATTGGAGAGCTTTGTAGATCTTTGTTACTCAGGTGGTACTTGTAGAGGCAGAATCAAAATGAACACATAACATGGATGATCCTGTGTCCTGAGGAAAAGTTAGCAATGAAACATTAACCCCTTACCTCTCCTACAGATATTACTGACCGCTCAGTATTAGCAGAATTTTCTGTCCTTTTTTAAAATTTCAGATTTATAACATCTGCAATATTTTGTTTTAAGATTATCTTCAGAATTTGTTCCAGAATTTCGATCAATTTTACTAATATTTAACACAAAGCAAAGGAAAACACTGCTCATTGTGAAATTTTTCAATTGCACAGCAAGTGAGGTTATATGTTTGGAAAGAGAAGCTGTTAATTATTTAAAATATCAAGGGATCGTACATACGTTATGACACTGAGTCCATGGCAGCTTCTTGTATGGTCCTCCACTCTCCAGAACTCTTCAATCTCATAAAATCTGTTCTATATTTTTTATCAAGTACCCTCTGAGAACCTGATACTGTTTTATTATAAAATTTTATTTAATCTTTCATTTTGCCTTGAGTACTGCATTCCACTGGAATGAATAGAAATTGTTAAATGGTTAGAAAATACCAACTCAAGTTAAAGGCCTTCTGGAATTCATTTGGAAGTATTTCATTGCTACTATACCATAATTAAACTTCTGCAAGATATCTCAGTTCTGCAACTAGAATTCTTCTGCTTATGTATGAACACATCAAATCTGCAAAACAATACCATTTTTCTGTTCTTAACAAATCCATACAATGACCATTTTGAGCTGCTGTATAATGGTGTCTTAATCACTGTTTACTCAAACCTTTCGCAGTTGCTTGCGTCGATTCAGATGAAGGAATAGGGACAGCCTACAAGACATGAAGGAAGAAATTTGACCTTTTTTGTATGCACTAAGTGAGTGATGTTGCAGCATGTCTGCATTAAGCTGCTAAGATCTGGTCTACCAAGGTCAATGCATCCCCCTCCATGACATCATTATGGGTAAACATAATGAGAAAAAATCAATGCAGTGTAGAAGCCATGGATCTCAACTCCGTGCTCAATTGAAATGCAGTTCTTTTATCTTCTGTTATTCTGTAGGCATTTAGAAACCTTTATTTTAATTGGTTTTGTCCTGTTATCAGAGCTAACAAGTTTTGTTTCATTTTAATTAGGTCCATGTCTTTGTAATGAGCTCTGACTGAATGTAGGCTGTAATGGATCCTTTTACAGAATATGCACTCTCAGTTTATATGGTCACAGAGATGGAAATATAGACACGCACACACACGTGAAAACAAACAACTAGAACCCATCATCAAATTTAATCACAGTATGTTGCAGTCCACAGATTTCACTGGGACTCGTGCTCCTCTGTAGCTACCATATCAGGCTGAAATGGACAGTTTACAAATTTGATGTTTTGCTTTTAAGATACAAAGCTTGCCTTTATTTATCACACGTACATCAAAACATCAAAACATACAATGAAGTGCATTGTTTGCATCAGCGACCAGCTGAGTCCGAATATGTGCTGGGGGCAGCCCACAAGTATCGCTCACATGCTTCTGGCACTAACATACGTGTCCATAACTTACTAACCTTATTAAGTTGTATGTCTTTAGAATGTGGGAGATAATCAGAACACATGCAGGAAGCTCACAAGCTCAGGGGAGAATGTGCAAACTCCTTCTGGACAGCAGTGCTAATTTAACCCCAATTGCTGGTGCTGTAGAGCATGATGCTAGCTGCTACACAGCTATGTTTCCCCATTAGGCTGAAGGCAGAGTTTCTGACTCTATACCCTTGCCATTACATAGAATATTTACATCCCCCTTTACAGTATCTTCCACTTCCTCCTGTGTCTCAGCCTGTCTGTTAGTAAAAACTAAATTTAAGCTTTTATTGCTGCCCATCTTAATTATTCCAATGCATTGCTGACCACCCCCCAACTTGAACCTCCATAAGCATTGACTGGTATCTCAAATCCTAAGTGAGTGACTTACTCACTCAATGTTTGTTAACCTACACATCCCATCTGTGCACAAACAACCGAGCTCAGGCTTTGGATCCATTGGTGCCTGTAAATTATGTGCAAACTGCCCAAAGAAGTAATTTAACCTGTTTAGGTCATGTTAGCAGTTATTTCCAGTGGGAATTTTTAGAGTATATACTGGAGATGCAATATAGAAAATATTAATTTGACTGTGACAGCAACTAGCCTTCAGACCAGAATATGGATTGTAGATTGAGTTCAAAATGCAGCTTGGAACAGTAAATTGAAGACCAGAAAACACTCAATTGACTGATATATTTCTGCATATGCGTGAATGCAATTAACACCCCTTTGCATGAATAGGACTCAGAGACCACAGGTGACTTGTTCACATTACAACAGGAATCATGCCCATGGGGAAATTAGCTAAACCATGTCTGTGCTTAATTCTCCGTTCCATGTCTGATATGTCTCTAGCATCAGTTGCGTACGTAATTGCATCACAATTTGGTTATTTCATGTTTCCTTTCTCACCAGTATAAACTAGAGTCTGTGGCTTTCACTGACCACGCACAGAATGAACAAGAGTACATCACGCTAATTCGTTGTATTAGTGGCAATTTACAGGAATGCAGGATCATCTTGCTGGCATCAGAAGACTGGCTCTGTATCTCCAGAACCCTCTGCAGGCACAGAAGCACCTTCCAAAGTTCAGAGCGTGCTTCCAGCAGTGGGAGTGGTTCATCACCCATGTGACTACTGTGATGCTCACTCATTTGCTTTACCTACTGGTGACGCTGCTGGGAGCAAACTGTTAGCATCCTTTGTAGTTGAGACATGATTGCGAGTGCAGCAAAGCAAGCAGCTGCCACACCAGTGTCTCTTAACCTTGCACAGTGAGATGTATCATGTTCCCAATAAGGCAACACATTCTAACACTGTGATGTGTTCAGAATGATTTGAAATGGGAGAAAAATGAAATGATGCAATTTTCAAATATCATAACATTTTTCTTAGTTTCTCATTTTAGTGCCTTTCCTGTTCCATGACCTTTACAAGTAGAAATTGAAATTATAACTTCTTACTTCTTAGAAAGCCATTTGGTTCATTCAATCTGTGCCAGCTCTCATAGCAATTCCATCAATCTTCTGCCATATTTATTTCTCATAACCTAATTTTTCTGATAATGCCCCCCCACCTACAGATGGGATAATTAGAGTGGCAGATTAACCCACTGGCCATCACGCCTATGGGATGTGGGAGGCCACTCAAGGAAAACCCACATGGTCACAGAGGGACTATACGACCTCCACACAAGATAGCAGAAGGGGTCAACTTTGAACCCAGATCACATGTACTCCACATTAAATTTCCGGTCACTACTCTACCCTGACGTTACACTGGCTGCTGGATGGCTTTTCTTTATCACATCAAGTCCATGCGGAAGCTCACAACGGCACAGAAGATGGTCCAGAATCTGCCTACTGATTGGAATGGCTGCCTGTGAACCATCTTTGAGCAGACTGCTCAGCAATGACATAGCTATCAGTGGCTGGTCCCCACAGCCTTCCCTCTTTCCCCTCCCAAGTCGGCTAAATATGCAGTCACAAAAGGGGTGTGTGAGTATGACGTGCCTGTGCCCTTGCAGAAGGAAGGTGTATTCACATGTGTTACTTCACTGCTCATGCAGCAGAGGAGCCTGCTGATCTGCTGTGTGGGAATGTGCACGCATCTGGGTGGAGCAGCAAATGGTGAAGATTCAGGATCCCTCTGCTCTACAGTCAAGATGGGTAGAGCTCCCATCCTATGTGCAAGCGGTTCATAGACAGAATGTTGCTGCTCGGTGACTGCAGCAGTCTGCTCACAATTGACATCTTTCTCCATAATGAGGACATCAAGCTGCTGCCTGGTACTGTACCATATCACCCTCCCTTCAGAACAACCAGCTCCTTCCAAGTTGCACTGACCAGAAATGTAGGGTGAGATTGCAGAGAAG
Organism: Mobula birostris; assembly: GCF_030028105.1. Lineage (NCBI taxonomy): Eukaryota > Metazoa > Chordata > Chondrichthyes > Myliobatiformes > Myliobatidae > Mobula > Mobula birostris. Next base: position 97,551,505 of record NC_092372.1, on the reverse strand, counting down.
CAGTCAACCCATGCCACAACAATAGACAATAGACAACAGGTGCAGGAGCAGGCCATTCGGCCCTTTGAGCCAGCACCACTGTGACCATGACTGATCATCCACAATCAGTGTCCAGTTCCTGCCTTATCCCCATAACCTTTGATTCTGCTATCTTTAAGAGCTCTGTCCATCTCTTTCTTGAAAGCATCCAGAGACTTGGCCTCCACTGCCTTCTGGGGCAGAGCATTCCACATATCCACCACTCTCTGGGTGAAAAAGTTTTTCCTCAACTCCGTTCTAAATGGCCTACCCCTTATTCTTAAACTGTGGCCTCTGGTTCTGGACTCACCCATCAGTAGGAACATACTTCCTGCCTCCAGCGCATCCAATCCCTTAATAATCTTATATGTTTCAATCCAAACCAGTGACCCCCCACTGTGATGAGATTGTCATGAGCCCTTGCAAAGAAACAATCAACATCCAGCGTGGAGATCCCGTCATGGTGTGGACTTCGGGTGCTTTCTGGGTGAAGTTTGCACCTTCTCCCTGTGAATATACTGTACAAGTTCCTCTCGATGCTCTATTTCCTCCCACCCCACAAAATCATGGCAATTGCTCGATTGATCGGCTGCATTTGTAAGTGGTAGAATCCAGGGTGTGCAGAAAGGACTTCCTGATAATGTGGGAAGAATTTTTAAAAATGGCATTCATGTGAGATTAGTGAAATTGGTCACTTATTGCTGGCGTGGATTTGGTGGACCAAAGAGGCCTGAGGCCTGTTCTTATGCAGTATCTCTGGGATGTGGGGGGAAATCAGGACACACAAGGGAAATTCTCTGCCTGTGCGTGTGTGCGTGTGAGAGAGAGAAAAAGAGAGTGAGTGTTTTCTGTTTCCTCTGTGGCAGCTGAAGTGTGCCACCCTGCTCTGATCACTGTCCAGCAAGGTGTCTGCAGCTGCATCATTTCATTTGGTCCGATTGAGAATCTCACAGGTCCTGTATTAAAGAGAGCTTCTGGGAGTAGCCACCATAAACCTGACCCTGTGTGGTTTTTGCCAGCTTCATAGTTTGTTGCAAGAGATCTGACTGGCCGGGTCCATCAAAAACGGCAAAATTCATTCTCTGGATGCTGTATTTTAAATTTCTCATCCTCTTGTTCAAGCCCTTAATAGGTTCAGCCTTTCTGGTCTCTAACTGTTTCCAGCACTGCAGCCGGTTGAGAACTGTCTTCCCTCAGCTCATCCTGAAGGTGAACCTGCAGGCTGAGTCTGTAGTAAAGAAGGCAAATACAAAGTTAGCATTCATTTCAAAAGGACTAGAATATACAGTACTATGCAAAAGTTTTAGGCACATATATTTAGCTAGGGTAATACGAACAGTGGGCTGGAGGAGCTCAGCAGGTCAGGCAGCATCTATTTTTAGGGAATAAACAGTTAACGTTTTGGACCGAGACTCTTCATCGGAGCTGGAAAAGGGAGGAAGAGTTCAGAATGAGAAGGTGGGGGACAGGAGGATGAAGAACAAGGTGGCAGGGTGATAGGTGAAACCAGGAGAAGAGGAGGGGTGAAGTAAGGAACTAGGAAGTTGATTGGTGAAAGGGATAAAGGGCTGGAGAAGGGGGAATCTGATAGAGGATAGAAGGCCGTGGAAGAAAGGGAAGGGGGAAGAGCGCCAGAGGGAGGTGATGTGTAGATAAGAAGGGAAAGTGTGAGAGGGAAATAGGAATGGGGAATGGTAAAGGAGAGGAGGGGAGTCAATTACTGGAAGTTGGAGAAATCGATGTTCATGCCATCAGGTTGGAGGCTACCCAGACGGAGTGTGGCCTCATTGTGGTCGTAGAGGAAGCCATGGACTTTCATGTTGGAATGGGAAGTGAAATTGAAATGGGTGGCCCACGGGAGATCCTGTATGCTTGGAGGTTGGCGGTTGGAGCATAGGTGCTCAGCGAAGTGGTCTATGAATATACATCGGGTCTCACCGATATCAGCAGGCCACATCAAGAGCACCAGATACAGTAGATAACCCAACAGACTCACAGATGAAGTGTTGCCTCAGCTGGAAGGACTTTTTGGGGCCCTGAATGGTAGTGAGGGAGGAGGTGTAGGGGCAGGTGTAGCACTTGTTCTTCTTGCAAGGATAAGTGCCAGGAGGGAGATCAGTGGGGTGGGACGAGTTGCCAAGGGAGTCATGTAGGGAGTGATCCCTGCAGAAAGTGGGGGGGGGGGGGGAAGGGAGGGGCGGAAAGATGTGCTTGGTGGTGTTATTCTAACTTCTTCCCCCTTCCTTTCCAGCCCTGTTGAAGGGTCTTGTCCCAATATGTCGACTGTTTATTCCCATCCATTGATGCTACCTGACCTGCTGAGCTCCACCAGCACATTGTGTGTATTTCTCTAGATTTCCAGCATCTGCAGGACCCCTTGTGGCTATTTAGCTAGGGTGCCTAAGATTTTTTCACGGTACTGTATTTGTCACATGGAGCAGAGAATGAGTTTGTAAATCTAGCAAAAGGCGCTGGGAATGGCAAGATTGGGGGCGCCGCAGGAGGGGTGTGCTGGGAAGGAGTGCTGGGTAGGGAGGTGGTGTGGGTGCAGACACACCCAGCCCTGAGACACCAGGCAAGGTAATTTGGTTCCAAACTATTGGTTGATCATTACAGAATGTCTCTCTGGTACTTCTGACTCCATCCCCTCTCCCTTCCCCTTTTTCCAACCATGATTCCCCTCTTCCTATCCCCATCCCACTCTCAGTCCACAAAGGAGACACATATTAGAATTAGGGGAGCTCTTTGAAACCTATTGAACGTCGTAAGGTCTTGACATAGTGATTGTGGAGAGGATGTTTCCTGTAGATGGAGAACATACAAACTCTTTACAGGCTGTGTTGGGAATTGAACCCAGGACGCTGGTACTGTAAGCACTACGCTACCTACCAATGGGGATCCCTGCTCTTTTGGTGAATGTAACTGGCAGCCTGTTCTTGGGGGCAAATGAGAACTCGCCAAAGGCTACTTCCGCTTGTTCCACCAGAGGCCGCTGAAGTTCAACATTCCTCTCTTGAGTCCAGGGTAGTTCAAAACAACCATGGCATCTCCAAATTACAACCATCTGAAATCAACCAACCAAACAAAATCTATGATTTTGCAGCATGAGTTACTTAGCCATTATGACTATTGTTGGGTTATTCATTTATTTACATATAACTGCTTTGGTAAGGACGACACGAGAGTGTAGTGGTTAGTACAATGCTTTATGGTACAAGCGACTCAGGTTCGATTCCTGACAATGCCTGTAAGAAGTTTGTACTTTCTTCCTGTGACCTCTTGGGTTTCCTCGAGGTGCTCTGGTTTCCTCCTGTAGTCCAGTGACGTACCGGTTGGTGGGTTAATTGGTCATTGTAAATTGTCCTGGATTAGGCTAAGATTAAATCGAGGGTTGCTGGGCAGTGTGGCTCGAAGGGCTGGAAGACCAATTGTAATAATTTAAATAACTAAATAAATAGCAAATAGATTTGAAATTATCTTCAATCATACTCCAGCAAAATTTAATAATGCTGAATTATTTAACTTTAATTTAACAAGACTAAGTGAAAACCTCTGGGCAATGGAATTTCATCTTCTAACAGGAAATTTATGTAAGATTATTGAATACAAAGTCATTGACTTTCTATAAGATTTGGGTATGGATTATGGGAGAAATAGCAAAGCAAATAGGACCATAAAGAATGGCTTGACTAGAGAAAGGAGGCTTCATAGTTTGGTGATGGGGAACCATGTTTGCACAGTATCTATGCACCAAACAGACAGGATATTTGGGTAAAGGTGTTGATTAGCAACCAGTCTATGAACAGATTAATTGATACTATTGTAGACTTTCCAGAAATGATTCACAACATCTAACCTATCAAAGTGAACCTTGCGCTATTAATAGAAAGCCTGTTCCAGTGAACATTTTACAGGTACTAGGTCAAAAGGAATGCTCAGTGCAAATACTGCAATGAATCATGTAGCAAATTATGTAAACCAGTCAACTTTAATGTTAGCCAAGCTAAACTGGAAGAATATTTGCAGTGTTTATGCTTCAAAGTTGCATCCTGACACTTTGTTAGATATGTATGACAAAGTACTCAAAGACATCTACACTTGCTAAACAGAGTATGGCATATAAATTTGTATCAGACCAGATGCAGAGCCAAGATGGTGTACTCTCTGAAGGGCCAGTTCAGAAGGAACTGAATAAGCTAGAACAAAACACTGTATTTATGAAAGCCAACAAATGTGATTGAGCAGTGACATTGGTGGTTGTGCCTAAGATGGACAAATGTGAAGAGTACAATGTCAAGTAAGTAAAATTATAGGGGAAGAAGAATATTTGCAAGTGACCTTGCAAGACTTGTACGTGGAGATAGCAGGATCTGACATTTTCAAAACATTGGGTCTCTCACATGTCTACCCGCATTGGAATATTGAGACAAAGTTTATCAATAGTACTTGGCCTTCGTAATGCATAGAAGGCTCTAACCATACTGAGAGTTATCCGATGGAAGCAAGTCTGTAAGACTCTGGTGAATAGAATTATACAATCAGTGGATCACTACTCGTGAACATAAGATGATCTATTAATTACCATGAACCCGGAGCTGGAAAACATTCTGATTTTTGGGTTGTTGGACCACAATGTGAAGTTGCAGGACAGCAAATGGGTAGTTTTCAAATGGGAAGTGGTGCACCTTTTATTTAATACACCAATGCACTAAAGCCAGAAAATATCATTTTTAAGCTTGGTGCAGTATTATGTGCAATTTCCTCCTGATCTTGTGATAGTTCTCAGGTAACTTCACCACATTGGGAAAAAATATAGAAGGTGGAAGTGGAATCAAGAGCACCCAAGTGCAAGAAAATGTAAGAAAATGTTACTTAGGAAGTTCTTCTTATCCATTATGGTGTTGCATGCAAATTAATGTTGGCACATGATATGAGAAGTCATTCTGCAAATGTGGTAATTATTCATCCCTTTAAGGTATCCAAATGCTATTGCTTGTTAGATTACTACAAATAACATATGCATTTAGGGATCAACTGAGAAAAAAGTACTTGGAATAATGTTAGGAATTAAGAAATCCCATCAGGTTTATCCTAGCAATAAATCATAAGCCAGTATCACCATTATTAGCTTGCAAATCAGTGTTACCATCTACCACAGCAGTGCAATGCAGAGAAGGGCAATTCTTCTCATGACTATTCACATGTAGAAGTTCTGATCAGGATATCATTATAAATGCTCTGTTACAATTCACATGCGAACACAGCAAAGTTGGAAGTGAAAATGCGATCTATGTATTTAATAGGTCAATGAGAACTTTCCAGTGATTGAGTCTGAAATTGCATACAAGACCAAGAAAAGGGACTGTGAGCAGCTATTTGAAGGATGGATAGGATTTGACTAGTGCACAGAGAAAGAACTGAAATCACAATTGTGCCAATGAGTTGTCATTGTGAAGAGAGGTAGATTATTAGGTCATGCATAGATAATACTCCTGTTGCCAGAGAATGAAACCAATTGTTTGCATGTAGATCCCATGTGGATAGTGACCTAGAATCATGAGAAAATGGACTACTTGCTAAAGCCAGAATGCCCATCCCAGACCTTTTGAAAATGAACCTGTTGGCATGTAGATGAAACTATGTATTAGACAATGGCTGGTCAATTCCTAGAAGATGCACAGAACAGCTCCTGATACTGTGAAAATCAAAAATTGCAGATGCTGGATATCTGGGGGTAGGGGTGGGACAAAAAAGTACTAATGACATTCAGTGCGTCAGGTAGCATCTATGAGAAGAGAAACGGACTGTGGACATCTTCGTCAGGACAGAACCTGCTGAGTGATGCCAACGATTTCTGTCTATGTTATGGTGCACACATCCATAACTTCGGTATCATGTTCAAGCACATTTTCCTTCGAAAATTCAAGCAAAGCAGTGGAATCAAAATCATCAGTGTGACAATAGATCGGAAAGAACCGTTTTATTAAATGTTTTCTTCTGTCCTCTTCCAACACCTGCCCACTTCCCACCAGGTTTAGTTCACACATGTGGAACTTGGGAATTTTAGAAAAGGTTTGAAAAACATTTGATTAACAAAACACAAAGATCAAATGTTGTCTGCATGAACCAACTCAGAATGGTAAACCACTTGGTTGTGAAATTCACTCTGAGTTAGATCTAAATTTAACAGCAAAAAATACATTTCAGGAAAGGAAGATGACTGAAATAGGCTTATAATTTGTTCATTAAATGCAATTTAGATAATATGCTTCTATCTTGCTGTGTTCTTAAAAGGGAACACCATAGAATAAGGTTAAGTGTATCTTTAAGCATAAACATGTTTCTTCTGCATCTTGTGTGTTTGCATTGAGATGCTATCGGGCAATACCGTAACTTGGTGTTTTTCATTCTCTCAACAGTGTAATGTTGGCACAGACCTTCAGTCTGCTGAAGTTCGTAAAGGCTTGACATAGAAATAGTTTAAGTAGCATAGAGTTTAGTTCAATGCTATTACAGTTCAGAGTGTTGGAGTTCAGAGTTCAGTCCGCATCCTCTGTAAAGAGTCTCTGTACATCCTCCCTGTGGAATGCATGTGTTTTCTCCAGATCCCACATTCCAAAGACCTACCGGGGAGGTTAATTGGTCATTGTATATTGCCCCCTGATTAAGTTAGGGTTAAATTGGGGTTGTCAGGGGTTGCTTAGTGGTGAGGCTTGATGGGCAGGAAGGGCCAAATTGGCACTGTATCTCTTAATAAATAAGTATGCTGCCTGACAAATATAACCTCTGGATATATGTGTGGCCTCAATGCATTAACAAAGGTATTACAACATTCTCCACACTCTGTATATTGAAATTGGTTGTCAAAAGTAAAGTTAAATACTTTTGACTTAAATCAATTGCGATTGAACACATTTTCCACAATAGCTGAAGTGGAAACAGGATAATATTTAACTGAACCATATTAGTGTTAAGCACTACGTTCTAGATTAATCATTAGCATCAACACAGAAGGTTATGAAGTTTACAGGTAGAGGGTGTGAAAGGATGTGATGTATCTTTTTCCCCAACTTGTTTGGCCAATTATGGTCATCCAATCAGCTTGGTCTCTGGAGGCAATGTTAACAATGTGAGTGCATAATTATGTGTTGGAACCTCTTTGCTCATGAATTAACATCTGTGTTTCCGATGTAACAACAGTTACCAAATTTCAACAGTTCTTTGTTGGCTATAAAACAATTTGGGAACCCCAAGAGTTTTGAAAGCTTTTAGTTTTATTTCTAAGTTAATTAGGAAAACCCTTAAAGTTGTTGCAGTTCCTGATATTCAGAGAGTGTGACTAAGACTAAGATTAGTGAAAGTTTGCTTTACATATTGTTTTTTAATTCACTGTTCAGCTGTTGATTCTGGTTTGACTTGTTCTCAAAACCGCTTTTGGTCTGTTTTTCAGGGGACTATTTTCTTGCCTGGAAATAATGTCACCGAACATTCATATAATGGAGATGAGTCTAGGAAATTCCTTTTTGAAATCGTTCCAGGTATGAAAAACACTTCCTCTAATTCTGATGAGCCAAGTTTATTTTCATTTGCACAAATGCCTATATGCACAAACTTACTTGCAGCACCATCACAGGCACATAGCATTAGAGATACAACAATCAAATGTAAATTAAACATAAATTATACTAAGTTATACAAAGAACAAGTATAACAAAAATGTCTATTATCATACAGTATGGTAATGGTGTTGCTTCAATAAGGTAGTAATTAGGGGTGCGCATGCTGGTTCAGGAACTAAATGGTCAAACTGTATTTGAGCATGCTCTTGGCCATAACAAGTTCACTTCATTTCCAAGGTGCTACAGAGAAATAGAGAGGAGAGGGGAAAGATCTCAGCAGGTTGTCTGGGGAGTAATTCTCCTGCTTGAGTCTCAGTGTGAGATGCTGTTCTTCACGTGGGTAGCTCTTATTGAAATCTTTCACCTACTGCAGCCAAAGCAGCAACTTCAAAGCAGGGTACGCAGCACATTGAGTTCCATATGTCAACCCTAGCAGGTATGGGAAGTGAGAGGGGTTCTACTTCTTCAATATCCAGCTAGTACTTGACTGATGAACTTTGAAATTTAGATAAATAACTAAATTATCACCAGATTTAGTCACTGGAAATGGGAAATGAATGATAAAGATAATGAACTTCCTCATAATGTAATGAGATTTCAGATCTCAAAGTTTAAAGTAAATTTATAGACAATAGACCATAGACAATAGGTGCAGGAGTAGGCCATTCGGCCCTTCAAGCCAGCACCGCCATTCACTGTGATCATGGCTGATCATCCACAATCAGTATCCAGTTCCTGCCTTATCCCCATAACCTTTGATTCCGCTTTATCAAAGCACATATTATATATATAGGCATCTGTTAGTCTCATGAGGCCATAGATTTGCGCCTTGGAAAGTTTCCAGAGTGCAAGCCTGGGCAAGGTTGTATGGAAGACCGGCAGTTGCCCATGCTGCAAGTCTCCCCTCTCCTCACCACCAATGTTGTCCAAGGGAAGGGCATTAGGACCCATACAGCTTGGCACCGGTGTCATCACAGAACAATATGTGGTTAAGTGCCTTGCTCAAGGACACACACGCTGCCTCAGCCAAGGCTTGAACTAGTGACCTTCAGATCACTAGACGAATGCCTTAACCACTTGGCCATGTGCCAACACAAAGCACATATATGTCACCATATACTATCCTCAGATGCATTTATTTGTAAACATTCATAGTAACTAGAAAGAAACACAATGGAATCAGTAAAAAAAAAAGACCACAGGTGACAGACAGCCAGTGTGCAAAAAGACAACAAACTGCAAATACAAAAAGAAAAGGAAATAATAATAATAAATTAATTAACCAATAAATATGAAGAACATGAGTTCTAGAGTCCTTGACAGTGAGTCCATAGATTGTGGAATCCATTCAGTGTTGAGTTGAGGGAGGAAATACCCTTTGGTTCAAGACCCTGATGGTTGAGGGGGTAATAATTGTTCCTGAACATGGGGGAGTGGAACTTCATACTCTTGTATTTCCTTCCTGAGGCAGCAGCAAGAAGAGAGCATGACCTGGATGGTGGGGGTCATTGGTGATGGATCAAAGTTCAAAGTAAATTTACTATCAAAGTACATATATGTCACTGTATACAGCCCAGAGATTCATTTTCTTGTGGGCATACTCAATAAATCCAAGAAACACAATAGAATCAATGAAAGGCTGCACCCAACAGGACGGACAAACAACCAATGTGCAGAAGACAATAAACTGCAAATAAAAAAGTAATAATAACAATAAATAGATAAGCAATAAATATTGAGAACATAAGACGAAAGGTCCTTGAAAGTGACTGCATAGGTTGTGGGAACAGTTCAGTGAGGTTCAGGGCAAGGAAGTTGAGTGAAGGTATCCCCTCTGGTTCAAGAGCCCGATTGTTGATATTAAATAGCTGTTTCTGAACCTAGTGGTGTGGGTCCTGAGGCTCCTGTACCACCTGCCTGATGGCAGTAGTGAGAAGAGAGCATGGCCTGGGTTGTGGGGGTCCTCGGTGATGGATGCTGCTTTCTAACGGCAGCATTTCTTGTAGGTGTGCTCAATGGTGGGGAGGGCTTTACCCGTGATGGACTGGACCACTTGGCCAGCCAGATTTTCAATCTGCCTCCTATACGCTGACTTGTCACAACCTTTGCTTCGGCCAACGACAGCAGTGTTGTCAGCAAACCTAAAAATGGCAATGGAACTGTCATAAGTCTCCCAGCCTCACAGACGTAAGTATAAGGTGAATATAGCTGGGGGCTAAGTGTACAACTTTGTTCATTAAATAAGAATTATGTTTTCCTTTGTGTTATTGTATTTTCTGGAAGATCTTTATCCGGTGTGCTTTCAGAGGCGTTCAGTGAAAAAGAAGAACTAATTGTGATAAACAGATAATCTAAAAATACTTTCCTAAATGCTTAAGTGGTTGAGTTGTCAGGAGATGATACAATTTAGCATATTGTGGGGAAGTAGCTGGGAGAACTAGAGCAGAAGAGCACGCAGTGGAAACAATAAAGACCTGCAAGCTACAGCTGGTGTCAAAGGGGAAGGAGCATTATGTGCCGGGGGTTCATGTGCAAGAAATGGGTTTTGCCTCCAATAAGCAGCTTGTGGCTGAAAGGTTGAATACCATCAGTTATACCATTCTCTTTATGCTGGCGGGGACGTTGTTCTGCACAATTCATGCCGAGAATTCTTCAGAGGTTTAGTTGTCTCTGGTGAATGTGTTGCTTTGGATGCTATTTTCTGTGTTATATTCCGCTCGTCCTGTGTTTCTCATCTTCCTCTTCTGATTCATCCAGCATATTAAAGCAAGTCTATCCAGCTGGACAGCTCTGTTCTGTATCACTGCTGCCATTACAGTACATGTTGTTAATATAAGTTCTAAAAGGGATCCAAGCACACCTACATTTTCTGAAGTTGGTATCAAAGAAGATTTGTCCTTCCCATCTAACCTGCCCCACCACCACTAGAAATAGCATTAATATAAAAATAATATGAATTTTTTATATAAGTATTTTGAGCCTGGAGACCAATACATTGGCTCAATACATCCACAAGGCATTCAAACACCATCAGCCTCCACTTTAAGCCCATCAACACATCAATTGCAGAAACCTTGGAAAAAGCTGCACAGGCTGCCATTAATACACACACGAGATTTGGTGAGAGTAGGAGAGGAGTTAGGGAATGCTGTGTTCATCAGAACCCGGCTGCAATGTGCTTTTTATTGTCTTAGTCACACACTTTGAGAGCCATGACAAACTCTGAGCCCAGAAAAGCTAAGCCTTATTAACATTCAAAAGTTGTGGTCCGATCAAACTAATCAGACCCCAACTATATTTAAAGCAATGGGTTCAAAATAGACACTTGATTTAAATCTTGTCTTTGAAGTCATATTAACCTTTCTATTTACCTTAGATAGGTAAATTTACCTTTCTATTTACCTTTCATATTTACCTTTCTATTTACATCGTTACCTTAGAATCCAGCTGCCCCCTCCTCACAGATTTTCACTTAACATGTGCTGTACCTTTCCTGTATGTTCAGTTCTGATCTAAGTAAATGAGATCTGGAGATCAAAATGGCTTGAATCACGTGTGAATTACTGAGAACAGACCTTTGAAACCACTCAGATCTACTGATCGTCTTCTGTCAGCACCATGTATACACTCTCTTTAAGTGCATTTACTTTTACACACAGGAGACGGTAAGATATAGGAGCAGAATTAGGCCATTTGGCCAGTCGCGTCTGCTCCGCTATTTCTCCGTGGCTGATCCATTTTCCCTCTCAGCCTGGATCTCCCACCCTCTCCCCATATCCTTTCATGCCCTGACTAATCAAGAATCTATCAACCTCTGCCTTACATATACCCAATGACTTGGCCTCCACAGCCGCCTGTGACAACGAATTCCACAGATTCACCACTCACTGTCTAAAGAAATTCCTCCTCAGCTCCATTCTAAATCAACTTCCCTCTACTCTGAGGCTGTATCCTCTAGTCTTAGACTCTACGACCGTGGAAAACATCCTCTCCAAATCTGCTTTATCGAGACCTTTCAACATTCGATAGGTTGCAATGAGAATTCCACCCCCCCCCCATTCTTCTGAATTCCAGTGAGTACAGGCCCAGAGCCATCAAACACTCCTTTCAATCCTTGTTAATACTATGAAGTACTCAGCTGTAGCAATTTGTGGAATTAGTTTCTACCCAAGTGTTGACCTCTTCAGTAGAGAGCATGGAGAAATATATAGGACTGATATGACATGGGCAAATTAAGCAGTGTTAGAAAGATCTTCCTAATGACCAAGATTTTTTATACTTTTAGTTAGAAATCAACTGGCTTGCACAGCACAGGTTGTCATTTTGCTTAAGAAGCTTTGAAAATTCTTCACTGATGATGGGAGTTGGCAGTAGACATTAATAATCAGCCATGAGTTGCTCAGGTGAATCAAAGTGTTAAGTTTATTGGATAGTTCCTGTTGTAATGACATTGTGTTTGCTGAGCACAAAATTCTAAACTCAAACAAAGATCATAAGCCCAAACGGATATAAATAGTGCTTTCATGAGTACTCCCACTATTATACTGCAACTACCCAATCTTCAAAAACTAGTTTACTTACCTGTTTATTCTCCAGGATCAGTTTAGGTGCCAATACCTATTACTATTTGAGTGGTAAGACCCCTCTCCCTACCAAGAAGGTACTTCCAACTACAAAGTAGTTTAAAACACAGTTCATTTATTTTCACTGAAACACATTCAAATCCAAAGAAAATTCTTAAAACACATTTAAAACTCAGAAGGTTTCCATTTTTAAACATTACTAAATTCTCAGAGGATTTCTATCTTATAAAACATTTCCAAATTACAAACCATTTCTAAAACACTAAGATTTTCTGAACACAAAACATTAAGCACAAAGCATAAAGTATATCTCAAGCATAAAGCATTTCCAATGCACAGATACAATACCTATAAAGCAGGGGCTTCCAACCTCTTTTCAGCCTTGGACCTCCACCATTAACCAAGGGGTCCATGGACGCCAGATTGGGATTCCCTGCTATAAACTAAAAAGACATACCAAAAGTTGCAGATGAACGACTCATCTGTCGCAGAAACTAAAGCTGGAAGGATGGATTCTCGTTCACCTCGTGCTTTCTTCATGTTTCTTCTTGATGTCCCTAACCCCACTCCTAATAAGCCTGAACTGCTGTCTGCACTTATACAGTTTCTCTTCCACTTGGGTGACTTAACACACATCTACTATTTCCTCAGATAGTCTTTTAAAATAAATGATCTAAAAGCATTTTTGAAGACATGGACCTCAACAAAGGATGTAAATACTGTGATGCTAACTTTAGAACATTAAACCTTCCAACTATCAACACATTTGTTATTTGATATGCTAACTGATACAATTCATCTATGCTGCAAGCTTCCTTGAACTAAGCAACTTAAAGTCAGCTTGTCTGTTTGAAACAACCCAAATTAAATAACTCTTTGTCTTACTCTGCAACTCTTGGGCAATAAAGCAGGTGTAATGAGCTAGCTGATTACTGCCTACCACTTGCATTCTAAGAACTGAACGCTGACTTTATTTATGACCAGAAACTAAACAGCTTAGTTGGAAGGTTACTTACAGCTGTTTTTGATCATACAAGTGGCAGATTCTGTGTTTTTATAAAGTAAGCTTAGCAAAAATGAGACGTCCTGTCCCAGGACAGTGAATATCCACCTCACTGTTGTTACGTACCCCGTAACTGGGTTGCCAAACCAGCAGAAATGGATCACTCAGTTGGAGTCTGGATTACTGGAACTAAAAAAGTTTTATTAAAGAAATAAGCAACACAGTACTCTAATCAAAAGGATAATAAATACAACAGTTCAGCAATGATAAACACACATGTACACAGAACTAGAATAATAGGATCAATCAAGCTCTATCGTCATCTAGAGGTAAATGACCAGTTTCAAAGTGACGCAAAGTTCAGTTCAATTGAGTTCAGTTCAGTTCACAGCAATCACTGCCGTGCTGGTGGACAGGGGGGGAAAGGAGAGAGAGGGGGAAAGCGAATGAATATTCAAAACAGCTTCCACACAGACCTTCAATATTCCTCGCAGTCAGCTTTCGGGCGAGCCCTTTGTAATGTCTTCTGAGGTCACCGACTGTGACCCCTCTGTTTCAGATACGATCATTCCTCAGCGGTGAACCCGGCACCCAGGGAAGGACAGACACACACCAGGTTCCCGCCGATCGTACCTTTCCACCCTGTGCGTCTCTGGCTTGGCCCCGCGACCAGCCCTCCAAAAACTCCCACCGACTTGTGGGAGGTCCACCGCTTCCAGGGTCTCGTTACCTCGTGGTGTCGTGTGTGTCCTGCCTTAACGAACCTGTCCCTTTTTATCCCCCTGCTGGGGTATCACCTGTCCATCACACTTCAAACAGTTCAGGGTTCAAAAAGGAGCCGGTCTTGACAGTTCTCAGACCAGTGTCTCCTTCCGTTAAACTCTCTCGTCTCTTCATTAACATTTCCAAATGCTGCTCCATTGTCTTCCTTATCTCTCTTTCTCCTGAAGACAGGTGGCAGATCAACTGCTGATCCCACTAGTGCCAGCACAGGACAGTTAACATCTTAGTCTATGTGTACTTTTTGTAACCCTCTTTCGTCACACCCCTCACCTTTAAGGATTTTTACCGGGGTAAAAATTACAAACATGAGTACATTATTAGATACACACAAATATACATCTTCATCAGCTATTTGGCTAATACAGAGAATTTTAAGTTGTCAACACCTTGACAGACAGTCAGCAATCACATTTTCCGTTCCTTTTATATGTGTAATTTTTAATAATCCTCTAAACCAGGCTCCAACTTAGCCACTTCATAGTGCCCGAAAACACTGATGAATTGTGATCAGTGTAACCTCTCACTGGGTTTCGTCCCGGACCATGATAACAAGGTTCGTCCCATCCCGACTTAGTTTTCTTTCGCAAGGGCTTAGTAGGAGGGGGAGGGGTAGTACCCGCAAAGTTATTGCAAAACTTCCTACAGTACCCCACCATCTCCAAGAGCCTTCTGAGGGCCCTCTTGTCTGTCGGAGTTGGGATGTCAGAGATAGCCCGCACCTTAGCTTGCATCGCTGCCAGCTGCCCGTGTTACCACAATTCCCAGATAAGTGACCTTCGTGTGGCCGAACTCATTTTTTTCAAGGTTCACTATCAAGCTGGCTGCAGACAGCTGTATTACATCGCCAATATACACTTCTGTGTTCATTAGCCCTTTCGTCACTGAATTACTCATTCTATAGGAGTGTTGTTCACTAGGCTGGCCTAGCGTGATAAACACCACCCAACGTCCCAGTTCTTTGCTTCGCCTCGGGACAATCAAACACACGTGTGCGAGCCGTTTAATTAATTCTCCTAAAGAGTCGCTTTGTTCGGGGATTAAGGGAGAGACCTTATCAGCAGAGCTGGCCAAAACAATAGCCTTCTCCCATCTGGTCGATACCATACTCATCTTTTCAAAATTTTTTTTTTCTTATCAGGGGAACCCTAGCTTCATTGATTTCCGCGCTAACACCGACTAGGTTTGTTAGCATTACAAAAGCCTGTGACCGTTTCAGTTTGCGTCTGCCATAATCAATAGCATCCTTCCTCCTGTGCAGCCAGTAAACCTCTTTCATGATTCCGCTGACTGTTTCCTTCAGCACCTCAAAATGTCCACCGAGGGGTACCTTGTGGGCCAGGTTAAAAATCTCATCCTCGGAGATTTTTGGCACCATCCCCCATTCCTCATCTGCGGTACTTGGTCTCCCTTCCTTCCTTAGCACCTCCCCCTTCACACCATAGCCTACTGGCTCTCTTCCTAACTCTGTTTCACAGCGAGCTGTTTCCTCGTCTCGCTCCTGTGCCTGTATAAAGTCCTTCCTTTCTAATGATAAATCTCCCTTAATTTCCCCACTTCCTCCTGTTTCATTACGCTCCTTCTTTTCACTTTCTACCCCCTCCTTGTACAAGGCTGGCAGAAACATCTCAGCTAACTTTATATCAGCCTCTACAGCCCTCCTCGACATCCGCCGAGTTACTGTGCAAATGGGATAAACCTGCGAGTCCATGGGCGGGGCCTCAATGCTGGCAGGCTGACTTGTCAATCTCACGGCTGGGAACACAAGTCCCCCTGTGAGGTCATTACCGAATAAGACTTTCATCGGTAATTCGGGCCTCACCCCGATCGTGACTAGTCCAGAGACCAAGTTGCTTTGTAGGTGTACCTGGTGCAAAGGGACTGCCTCTGTCCCTTCCCCAATACCTTTGACCTTGACCTCCCCAGTCTGGGTCTCTGAACTAAACTCTAATACACTCTTCAATATCAATGACTGACACGCTCCCGTGTCTCTCCAGATCCGCACTGGAACTGGGTTTAACCCCCCCCCTTCACCGACACCAATCCGGCCAAGATAAACCTCTCGCGCCCTTCCTGAACTTTGGCAGACCTTTCCTCTCCTAGCGGTTCGTTTACCAGCTCGATACAGCCAGTCGAAATCGCTGTTTTTCCTTTCCCCGTCTCCTTCTTTGGGGCAAAGCACCTGGACGCAGAGTGTCCGACTTTCCCACAATTATAACAGACGACCCCAGGAGACTTCCTACCAGACTGCTCCCGGTCTACCTTATCCTTCTCACTAGTCCCCGGCTTATTTTCTGACTTTTCTTGCGGACTCTCCCCGCCATCCTGACTACCCTTCTGGTAGCCTTTACTCGGGGCAAACTTCATTTTATGCGTCAACGCGTACTCATCCGCTAACTTAGCAGTTGCGGCTAACGTGGCTGCCTCTTTCTCATCTAGGTAGGGTCTCATACCCTCAGGGACACAACCTTTAAACTGCTCAATCAGGATCAGCTGTAGCAGTCTGTCATAATCCCCCTCTACCCCCTTCGAGGCGCACCAACGCTCACAATATGTCTGTATCTCACGGGCAAACTCTAAATAAGTGTGGTCCCACTGCTTCCTCGCATTCCAGAACCTCTGCCGGTATGCCTCCAGGACCAACTCATAAATCCTGAGGATGGCCTCTTTCACCACCTCATACCTCTGGGCATCTTCTGCGGACAAAGCTGAGTAAGCTTGTTGGGCTTTCCCTTTTAGTACACTCTGAAGCAAAACAGCCCACTTATCCCTCGGCCAGTCCTGACTTGTAGCAACTTTTTCGAAATGGAGAAAGTACCGATCCACATCGGTATCGTCAAATGGGGGAAACCAGCCTAACCTCCTGGGTCACCCGGAACCCTCCACCTTGGTTCGGCACGGGCCCCTGCTCTGCCATCATCTTTCTCCAGCTCAAATTCCCTTTCCCTCTGCCTCTCTTCTCACTCCAACTGTCTGTCCCTCTCTTCTCGTTCTAACTGTCTCTCTCTCTCCTGCCTTTCTAACTGCTTCTCTTCGTGTTCTAGCTGCCGTACCTGAAACTCGTGCTCGAGTCTCAGTTTTTCAATCTGCACCTGTACTGCGTCTCCACCAGGTTTTCCAATAGACACCACCTCCAGCTCCCCTTGGGGAAATACACCTTTAGATACATAGTGCTCTACGATAGCTCTGTGTATCTCCTCTCTCCTCATTGTTGACTTTCCCTTAACAAGATTCAACCGTTTAGCCACAGCTGCCAATTCCGCTTTCCTGGCATCCTCTAATGCCTCCAAGGTCGGCGCCTTTAGAAATTCCTCAATCTCCATTTCTGCTGTTTGCCTTTTCTTTCTTTTGGGAATTTTAACCCAATCAATTTACTCCGTCCCAAATTTAGCGTTCAAAATCCCGGACGAGAACCCCACTTATGTTACGTACCCCATAACTGGGTTGCCAAACCAGCAGAAATGGATAACTCAGTTGGAGTCTGGATTACTGGAACTAAGAAAGTTTTATTAAAGAAATAAGCAACACAGTACTCTAATCAAAAGGATAATAAATACAACAGTTCAGCAATGATAAACACACACGTACACAGAACTAGGATAACAGGATCAATCAAGCTCTATCGTCGTCTAGGGGTAAATGACCAGTTTCAAAGTGACGCAAAGTTCAGTTCAATTGAGTTCAGTTCAGTTCACAGTAATCACTGCCGTGCCGGTGGACGGGGGGGGAAGGAGAGAGAAGGCGAAAGTGAATGAATATTCAAAACAGCTTCCACACAGACCTTCAATATTCCTCGCAGTCAGCTTTCGGGCGAGCCCTTTGTAATGCCTTCTGAGGTCACCGACTGTGACCCCTCTGTTTCAGATACGATCGTTCCTCAGCGGTGAACCCGGCACCCAGGGAAGGGCGGACACACACCAGGTTCCCGCCGATCGTACCTTTCCACCCTCTGCGTCTCTGGCTTGGTCCCGCGACCAGCCCTCCAAAAGCTCCCACCGACTTGTTGGAGGCGCACTGCTTCCAGGGTCTCTTTACCTCGTGGTGTTGTGTGTGTCCTGCCTTAGCGAACCTGTCCCTTTTTATCCCCCTGCTGGGGTATCACCTGTTCATCACACTTCAAACAGTTCAGGGTTCAAAAAGGAGCCAATCTTGACAGTTCTCAGACCGGTGTCTCCTTCCGTTAAACTCTCTCGCCTCTTCATTAACATTTCCAAATGCTGCTCCATTGTCTTCCTTATCTCTCTTTCTCCTGAAGACAGGTGGCAGATCAACTGCTGATCCCACTGATGCCAGCACAGGACAGTTAACACCTTAGTCTATGTGTACTTTTTGTAACCCTCTTTCGTCACACTGTAAAGAACAGTAAGGCTTGCAAAGGATAATGTTATCAGTTTAATTTTCTGGGACAAACCCTAGGATCAGTTCTGGTTTATTTATGATGTGGCAAAAATAAGCTTGCTATTTTAAAGGAGGTGTACCTTCTGTGGCCATAAAACTTCATCTGATGCCTCGGTGGAGTTTTGCTGCATTTTCATTTATAGTTAGTCTGCAATGGCTGCTGTCTGTACTTGTCAGTCATCTATAAGAAAGCCACGTGTGATTTCTTACTGTTGCTGTGAATTAGTATGTATAAGTGAGATGGGAATAATTGAAAGCTGCTTGAAACATTTTGATTTAAAACTGAATGTGCTTATCGATTGTCAGTGAAATACTCCACTGCGGTAGCAAAGCAGTGAACATGTCAAAGATAGTTAGGAAGCCCTATGAATAACTACAAAAGTGATAAAGGAACAATCTCACGTGTCTTGTTCCCTAATAGCCTTGTGCTAGCTGAGATTCAACACTAAGGTATTGGAAGAGCTTCTGAGCTGGATCTAGAGAGGGTATAATGATGACACTAGGTTCATGAGATAGGGAGAGTCCTTCAGCCTGAATGAATAGCCCAAAATATTTTTTATTAGTTACGTTTGGTTCTTTTGATAGTCACGAGCCATGTTTCATCATGCAGAGTGTAATGGTTGTGGTAACAGAAATTTAGTGAACAATTGTAATTCAAACACATTGTAATTGGGCTCCACTTAAATTACAAGTAAATCAAGATTACTTGGAGATACTCAGCAGGTCAGGAAGCGTCCCTCAAACTTCAGTTCTTTGTTGCAATGGGACCTGCTCCTGGGGCTCACTGACCGGCCAGTTTACAATATCCCAAGGCCACGGCATAGAGGACAAGAAGACCTTCAGGCTTTGTGACCCTGGAAGTGAGCCGATTCTATGCCAGTGCCCACCGACTGTTGCGTTGTGGGAGAAAACAGGATATGGGGAACAGCATATCAGTACTCAGTTAACCATGCCTTCTCTCTTTTTCTCTCATTGGTGGGAGAGTTTGTTGCCGATTCTCAAGTCAGAGAACTTGGTGTGGGCGGGGGGGGGGGGGGGGAGATGAAAAGCGACTTGACAGACTTTAACACCCTGAATCAGTGAGTGTTTTTTTTTGTCTTTTTAGTCTCCCCTCCCTCTCTGTCCCTTTACTGGGGAGTGAGAGAGCCTGTGGTATGTTGAATTGTTGGGTGAACGATTAGTTTTTGTTGTACTGCGGATCATGGTCTCTCTTTTCGGGCTTTTTATTGCTCGCTTGGTGGGTGGAGGGACCCCTGATGCTTTTTTTATTGAAATATGGTTTGATGTTTTGCTGCTGCATGTGCATGGGAGGAGAGTAGGGGCCTTTGGGGTTCTAACATTCATTCTTTGGGGCACTCTTCTGCGAAGAACAAGAATTTCAGGTTGTAGATTGTATATGTCCTCTGACATTAAATGGAACTATTGAGAAAGAAACAAATAACACAGGGCCAATGACACTATGTCATTGTGCCTTCTTTCCCACCTATGTTAACCTGTGGGTGAGGAAATATTTCCAATGCTTCTTCCTGCGTGTTGTTGCAATAAACTGAGCCTCTGCAGCTCACAATCAAGAGGAACCCGTGTGCATGGCAGATTGGTTTGTTGTTATGCATTCTTGGAAGGTGTGGCTTGTTTGCTGGTTTTTATTGTCTGAGCCCAGGCTATTGCAATTGGTACCTATTCCCCAGCCAATCGTGTATGTAGCTCACCCTGCAGGACAAAATGGGGATGGATGCCTCTGCTCCATTGACTCTGAGCTCACTTTGAAAGCGACATTTGAGAATTTTGAGGCCGTGTTTCACTGCTGATGGACTTTATGTTGGCAATAGCCCTGTGATAGGTCTCAAAGTCATTTAAGTAACCATTTCCTTCATCTGTCAAAGCCATTTAAGCCCAGCTGTCAGTGTCAGTTCTATTGCACAGCATTGTGTAAGGGATTTGAATCCTATGGTATTTTGATTATGTCGGTCCCCTGAGTTATGACCCCTCGGAGCCCCTGACTGTGTGCAGACACAAAGTGTACTTGAGGCTTTGTCAGGATGAAACGGAGTCTTACTGAGGCTGTTTGGCTGACTTTGACCAACACATAAAAATGTTACTGATCAAACCATGGTATCATATACTTGGGTGGGAACTTTAGTGAAAAATTAAGGAATCCCATGCTGTATTTAACTGTTGGCAACATAATTTTCAAGGCTATAATTCCAACAACAATGAACTACCAATTAAAGTGTTCAATTAACATTGAATATAGAAAAGTATAGCTCTTGGGCCAACAATATTTTGCCAACCTTTAAACCTACTCCAAGATCAATCTAACTTTTCCCTCACACATAGACCTCCATTTTTCTTTCATCCATGCGCCTATCTAAGAGTATCTTACACGTCCTTAATGTATCTGCTTCTACTGCCACCCCTGTCCGACACTCACTGAGTAAAAAAAAATCTACATTTGCTATCTCCCCTATACTTCCCTCCAATCACCTTAAAATGATGCCCTCTTGTATTAACCATTTCCATCCTGGGAAATAGTCGCTGGCAAACCATTCCATCTGTGCTTCTCATCAGATACACCTCTATCTAGTCACCTCTCTTCTTCCTTCACTCCAAAGAAAAAATTGCTGGCTCGCTCAACCTTCAAAAAACATGCCCTTTAATCCAGGCAACATCCTTGTAAATCTCCACTGTACCCTCTTTAAATCTTCCACATGTAATGAGGTGACAAGAACTGAATACTTCAACATTACAATGCTGAATACCACAATACTCCAAGCCTTGTCTAACCAGAGTTTCACAGAGCTGCAATATTACATCACGACTCTTGAACTCAATCCCCAACTAATGAAGGCTGCCTTAGCTTCTTTGATGGATGGGTATCTGACTAGTTTACCAGCCAGTGAAGCTTGCAGTAAACAAGTATTGCTTTAGATGTGATAGAGCAGGAGGGATTAAAGGAAGAGGGGTAACATTACTTGTCAGGGAGCATGTCATGGCAGTGGTCAGACAGAGCAGACTGCAGAGCTTGTCTGCTGGGGCTATATGGGTGGAACTGTGGAATAAGGAAGGTATGATCACGTTAATGGGGCTATATTACAGACCACCCAACAGTTCACGGGATTTAGAGGAGCAAATTTTTAGAGAGATCACAGACTGGTGCACGAAACATGAGGTTGTGATAGTAGGTGATTTTAACTTTCCACACATTGACTGGGACTCCCATATTGTAAAGGGGCTGGATGGGATAGAGTTTGCCAAATGTGTTCAGGAAAGTTTCCTTACTGGTCCCACCTAGAGAGAGTGTGACGCTGGATCTCCTGTTTGGGAATGAAACAGTCTACTTTTTGGCAAAGGTGCAATTGATAAATCTGAGGCCTTCAAAAGTGAAATTTTGAGAGTTATATGTGTCCAGGAAAGTTTCCTTAATCAGTACATAGAGGTCCTAACCAGAGAGAGTGCAATACTAGGTCTCCTTTAGCGAAGAAGATAGGTTGTTTTCTGGCAAAGGTGTACTTGGTAAGTGGGAGGCCATTATAAAGGTAAGATCTACATGACACAACTAGTAGATCCTGACCTGTAGGGCTTTTTACCCATTCTCAAAAATAGTCTTGGGACAACTGAGTTTGCATTGCATGGGGAGTGAGATCATCCTGTGTACTGTGACACACGACTCACAGCAGAAGTTACAAGCGTGATGTGCACTCGGAAGTGTTTTAATAAATTTCCAGATAATTTGTGACGGCTCAGAAATGGTAACTTTCATCTTTTGCTCCAGAGCAAAATAGATTTTAAAATGCACAGTGCTGATTAAAATTAGTGTTCCAAGTTTACTTTTGAGTCCCTTTGTGTTGGAAATCCAGGGAAATATCCTTTCGATTTGTCCCACATTAATATCTCGTAAATTTTTCTTATCCTTGATGTGACATTGAGAAACTCATGGCTCTCATACTCGTCCTCTCTGGAAAAAGTTGTTGTAATTTCCTAAATGAAATTACTTTAACATGGCAGCTGCTGGAAAGTCATGGGTGGCATGGCTCACAGTCACGGTACTTGTATAAACTCTTCACATGCTGGAAATCCAAAGCCCCACACACAGCATGCTGCAGGGACTCAGCAGGTCAGGCAGCATCTATGGAAATGAATAAACTTTTTGGGCTGAGACCCTTTTTCAGGACTGTAAAGGAAGGGGAAAGATGCCAGAATAAAAAAGTGGGCAGTCCAAAAAGTACTAGGCAGGTGAGAAGAGGTAAAGGGCCAAAGTGGGGAATAGAAGAAGAGAGGAGTGGGAGGTTTTAAAAAAAATTACCAGAAGGAGAAATCAATACTCATGTGGTCAGGTTGAAGGCTAGCTAGATGGAATATAAGATGTTGGTCCTCCACCTGAGGGTGGCCACTCCTTGGCACAAGAGGAGGCCATGGACTGGCCAATTGTACTTGAATACTGTGTGTGTTCAGTGAAAGCCGTGTTGTCGTGAGGAATAGGGTAGCCCAGATCACTGGCACATTGAAGTGAGGCAATGCAGCCCAAGCAGTATTCAGCAAAGTGCATGCCAGCATTAGTCACTGACGTAACCTTAGCATGTGAAGAGTGGAAGTGAAAGGCGGGAGATTGGGATTGGGACGGCAAACTAGACAGCATTGTTTGTACATGACTAATTTATTCAAGAGTAATCGTAGTGCCCCATTCAGCAATGACCTAATGCCCACTTCCTCTTACACTGTCTGTCACTTCCAGTGGTGTCTAAGGTTGCTGGTGGAGCTTGTCACTTAGAAGTGCATGCACTGACCCTGAATGTTCAGTGTGAGGTCACTCAACTTGTGACATCAAATCCAGGCACTTGGAACCCAGCCTTTGACCTGCACAGACTAACCTTTGATCATGTGACTGGGAGGTCTCCCTGCTTCTTGTAAGTAGAATCCGTATCAGGTTTAATATCACTGGCATATGTCGTGAAATTTGTTAACTTTGTGGTAGCAGTACAATGCAATACATGATGATAATACAGGGAAAAAACTGAATTACAGTAAGTGTGTGTGTATGTATATGTGTGTGTGTGTGTGTATATATATAATTTAAACTAAATAAATAGTTAAATTAAATAAGTAGTGCAAAATCAGAAATAGAAGAAGTGATGTAGTGTTCATGGGTTCAATGCCCATGCAAAAATCAAATGGCAGGGGGGTGGAGTAGCTGTTCCTGAATCACTGAGTGTGTGCCTTCATATTTCTGTACCTCCTTCCTGATGGTATCAGTGCGAAGAGAGCATGCCCTGGCTGGTGAGGGTCGTTATTGATGGAAGCCGCCTTTGTAAGGCACTGCTCCTTGAAGATGTTTTGGATACTCCGGAGACTAATGTCCATGATGGAGCTGAATAAGTTTACAACTCTCTACTGCTTACTTCGAATCTATGCTGTAGTTCCCCCCCCACCCCCCGTCCACCACAATACCAGATGTGATGCAGCCAGTTCGAATGCTCTGCGCAGTACATCTAGCAGTTCTAGTTAACTTCCAAGGTACTCCTGAAAAAGGTGATTCCTGCGAGCAACTCTGATGGTCACTGCAAGCATCAAGAAGTAAATGACTTCAACCAGCAACTCCTCCAAAATCTCCAGCGTAGCACTTGGAAGTGTCAGCACCTGTGTGTGCCCTCCTATGTTGCATTAGCCCTGCCCGGATTACAGCTCAGACTCACTTCCTCCATGAATGCCAGCATCTACTACATGTGTTAATACACTACCCTTTCAATAAGTGGAGGCTGTTGTGAACTGTCATCAGGAAGTTGGGATTCTGGACTGGTCCCATATTGACAGTGGAGCTAGGACAGGCGTATTTTGCAGTCTTGGTTTGGTGCCATTTGTACTTCAGGAAACGATTGAATACCCATTGTCAGGAGGTAAGAGATTGCAGATGCTGGAATCTGGAGCAAGAAAACAAGCTGCTGGGTCGGGCGGTAACTGTGGAGGGAAATAAACAGTTGTTGTTTCAGGCTGATCATCCAGACCACGGATTCCCATCCTTTTTTTATGCCATGGAGCCTTACCATTAATGGAGGGTTCTGTGGAGCCCAGGTTGTGAGCCCCAACTCTAGACCCATTTTCAACAATTATCCAATTGCACCCCCAAAGAGATCAGGGTGTAAAGAAGGACATTAATGTCATCCTCCAGCTCCTTGTTTGAAAGTGTATTTTAATTGCTAAAGGCATAGAATAAAGGTAAAAATGAGGCAAGTCTCTTCCATGCATCGACTGGCCAGGGACTAGAATGCATTGCCAAGGATAGGAGAGGCAGATTTAATCATGGCATTTCACAAGGAAGTGGATTTGTATTGAGGGGGAAGAATTTATAGGATTGTGAGGAGAATGGGACAAGTTAGATGGCTCCTGCAAAGGAACAATGTGGGTTCAGCACACTAAATGGACTCCCACAACTGCAAAGTGTCTGTGATTTCTCATTTAAAGTAATTTCTGTAATTTTGTTTCCAGCAGGGATTGAAAAGGAGCTTTTATGGTGCTAATTCTGATTCATCTGTATAAACCCAACTTCAGAGATTACTGATGCGCTGTTATGATTGACAGAGTGTCATTCCCAAAGCACAATCATTTTAGCTAACTAATTACAAATACCTTAATGAAGTATGCCATAAATAAGTCAGCTGAGAAGTTCATATTTATACCGTGTGTTGGTTATTACCTTTCAGCTGACTCTATCTACCTGTTTGAGACTGTTGCTCTCTGATTCTACTGCAACGTGACAGTCTTTAAACTAAAAATCCATAAAACTGTCCTCCTTTTAGCAAAATTAATCCAAAGCTATTACCATTGCAGCTGATGGCAAAATTTTAATCAATGTACCAAGGTTGAGTTTTGCCACTGTGACTTGAGTGATTCAATTTGTTTTTTTTTTCTGGGAAGGCAGACACTGTTCATCTATCAGGTTGAAGGGTACTCTGGCAACAGGTTCTGCAGTTCCCTCTTGTTTCAGACATATATCCAATATCTCCTGCGATCTAATTCCAGTCGAGCAAGTTACCTGGGATTTCTATTTCTGGTGGATGCTTCGTGCATCAGTTCCCTGCTTTGCATAATTGATTGACTTTGTAAATCTGCTTCACTAACCATTAAATATCATCCTCAATATTAAGCTGATGTTCTCAATTTTGAGAGTAATCTTTGAATAAATGCCAAACTTATTGTCTGTGTACTGATCCCTTCACAGGTTCCTGCTGATTTCAAATGATCTGCTTATTCTCTGTTTTAGTATAAATTCAGCTTGCGCTGTCTTTCTAACAGGAATTCAATAAAATTATTTCAATGGGTTTCCATAAGTACATTTAATATAACCATATAACAATTACAGCACAGAAACAGGCCATCTCGGCCCTTCTAGTCCGTCCTGAAATCTTACTCTCACTTAGTCCCATCGACCTGCACTCAGCCCATAACCCTCCATTCCTTTCCTGACTATATAGCTGTCCAATGCAACTTTAAATGACAACATCGAACCTGCCTCAACCACTTTTGCTGACAGCTCGTTCCACACAGCTACCACTCTCTGAGTAAAGAAGTTCCCCCTCATGTTACCCCTAAACTTTTGCCCTTTAACTCTCAACTCATGTCCTCTTGTTTGAATCTCCCCCACTCTCAATGGAAAAAGCCTATCCACACCAACTCTATCTATCCCCCTCATAATTTTAAATACCTCTATCAAGTCCCCCCTCAACCTTCTACATTCCAAAGAATAAAGACCCAACTTGTTCAACCTTTCTCTGTAACTTAGATGATGAAACCCAGGTAACATTCTAGTAAATCTTCCCTGTACTCTCTCTATTTTGCTGACATCTTTCCTATAATTCGGTGACCAAAACTGTACACAATACTCCAAATTTGGCCTCACCAATGCCTTGTACAATTTCAACATTACATCCCAACTCCTATACTCAATGCTCTGATTTATAAAGGCCAGCATACCAAAAGCCGCCTTCACCACCCTATCCACATGAGATTCCACCTTCAGGGAACTATGCACCATTATTCCTAGATCCCTCTGTTCTACTGCATTCTTCAATGCCCTATCATTTACCATGTATGTCTTATTTTGATTAGTCCTACCAAAATGTAGCACCTCACATTTATCAGTATTCAAATCCATCTGCCATCTTTCAGCCCACTCTTCTAACTGGCCTAAATCTCTCTGCAAGCTTTGAAATCCTACTTCATTATCCACAACTCCACCTATCTTAGTATCATCTGCATACTTACTCATCCAATTTACCACCCAGATCATTAATGTATATGACAAACAACACTGGACCCAGTACAGATCCCTGAGGCACACCACTAGTCACTGGCCTCCAATCTGACACACAGTTATCCACCACTACTCTCTGGTGTCTCCTATCCAACCACTGCTGAATCTATTTTACTACTTTAATATTAATACCTAACGATTGAACCTTCCTAACTAACCTTCCAAGTGGAACCTTGTCAAAGGCCTTACTGAAGTCCATATAGGCAACATTCACTGCTTTACCCTCATCAACTTTCCTAGCAACCTCTTCAAAAAGTTCAGTAAGATTTGTCAAACATGACCTTCCACGCACAAATCCATGTTGACTGTTCCTAATCAGACCCTGTCTATCCAGATACTTGTATATACCATCTCTAAGAATACTTTACATCAATTTACCCACCACTGACGTCAAACTCACAGGTCGATAATTGCTAGGTTTACTCTTAGAACCCTTTTTAAACAATGGAACCACATGAGCAATACGCCAATCCTCCGGCACCATCCCCGTTTCTAATGACATTTGAAATATTTCTGTCAGAGCCCCTGCTATTTCCACACTAACTTCCCTCAAGGTCCCAGGAAATATCCTCTCAGGACCCGGAGACTTATCCACTTTTATATTCCTTAAAAGCACCAGTACTTCATCTTCTTTAATCATCATAGTTTCCGTAACTTCCCTACCTGTTTCCCTTATCTTACACAATTTAATATCCTTCTCTTTCGTGAATACCAAAGAAAAGAAATTGTTCAGAATCTCCCCCATCTCTTTTGGCTCCAGACATAGCTGTCCACTCTGATTCTCTAAGAGACCAATTTTATCCTTCACTATCCTTTTGCTATTAATATAACTGTAGAAACCCTTGGGATTTATTTTCACCTTACTTGCCAAAGCAAACTCATATCTTCTTTTAGCTTTTCTAATTTCTTTCTTAAGATTCTTTTTACATTCTTTATATTCCTCGAGCACCTCATTTACTCCATGCTGCCTATATTTATTGTAGATCTCTCTCTTTTTCTGAACCAAGTTCCCAATATCCCTTGAAAACCATGGCTCTCTCAAACTTTTAACCTTTCCTTTCAACCTAACAGGAACATAAAGATTCTGTACCCTCAGAATTTCACCTTTAAATGACCTCCATATCTCTATTACATTCTTCCCATAAAACAAATTGTCCCAATCCACTCCTTCTAAATCCTTTCACATCTCTTTCAAGTTAGCCTTTCTCCAATGAAAATCTCAACCCTGGGTCCAGACCTATCCTTCTCCATAATTATATTGAAACTAATAGCATTGTGATCACTGGACCCAAAGTGCTCCCCAACACAAACCTCCATCTCCTGACCTATCTCATTCCCTAACAGGAGACCCAACACTGCCTCTTCTCTAGTTGGTGCCTCTATGTATTGCTACAAAAAAACTATCCTGCACACATTATACAAACTCCAAACTATCCAGCCCTTTTACAGAATGGGCTTCCCAGTCTATGTATGGAAAATTAAAATCTCCGACAATCACCACCTTGTGCTTACTACAAATATCTGCTATTTCTTTACAAATTTGCTCCTCCAATTCTCGCTCCCCATTTGGTGATCTATAATATCAAAGAAATGTATACAATATACATCCTGAATTGCTCTTACTTCGCAAATATCCACGAAAACAGAGGAGTACCCCAAAGAATGAATGGTAGTTAAATGTTAGAACCCCAAAGCCCCCCCACTCCCCCACCAGCAAAAAAAGCATCGGCACCCACCCCCCCACTGAGCACTCAAGCGTGCAGCAAAGCATCAATGAAGACACAGACTTGCAGTATCCCAAAGACTACTCATTCACCCGGTATTCAGCATACCACAGGCTCTCTCTCTCTCTCTCTCTCTCTCTCTCTCCCCCCCCCCCCCCCATAAGGGAAAAAGAGGTGTCCCTGTTTCACGGGAGCTGGGAGAGATAACAAAGACACTCACCGATTTATGGTGTTTAAAGTCTGTTGCATCATTGTTTCCGAGCTCTGTGCCCAAAGAGCTCAGGTCTCTGGGCACACAGCCAGCAGCAAACTCACTGCTTTCAATCTTCCGCCTCCCACAACACACCTGACGGCGGCACCAACCTCAAGTCTGCCCACCTCCAGAGCCATGAAAATCTGGCAAACTGAAGGTGCGCTGGTCTTCTAGGCTGCATCCTTGGCATCTCAAAAAGCGGCTGGTTGTGAGGCCCCGAGAGGGGGTTCCATTTCCACAAAGAACCAAAGTCAGCGTGTAACTCCAGGTTAGGGTCTTCTAAAGAACCCTTAAAAGGAAAAAAAGAGGTATTAATGATAGAAACAGAGCTGTTTCCAAACATGCAAGCAAAGTTAGGCGCCATCGGCCTCCTAAGCTCCGCCCTTTGAAGCTACGTTCGAGTAAGATTGGTCAGTTTCAGATGGGCAACAAAGTGCAATCTGCAATGAACCAATAAGGTAAGACCAGCTACTGAGTCTGAGGAATTGCTACACTGTCAGAAATTGGTGCAGGAATTGAGCTGAAGCAAATCTACTCAGATAAATGCCAAATATCCCATGGGAGTACTTTAAAAGGACTATTTGCATTCTCAATGTTATATTCTCAAATATGTATCCTCACTTCAGTAGTATCCTTGCTAAAAACATTGACTGGTCAACACCTGAGTGATGTTTATTACGTGTTCCTGTCATATTACCCAGGTGACCACTGTGATCAGACCTCAGCAGCACTTAATTAGCGATTGTAAAAGGTGTAATAGAATTATTACTGCTGGTGCATCTGGAGTTACATTAAATATGCAAAAGTCATTCTATTATTTATGGGGGCAGCGTGTGTACACTCTGATGCAAATCACTGCTATATAAAGTAAACTAGGACTGTCTGTGGCATTGTTGGTGGGAGGAAACGTGCGGCCCATCTGCCAAAAGTGAGATCAATGGTAGGTAGAAATGACGGTCGAGTAAAGGGATTGTCAAAGGTAGCAGTGTCATGGACAAGACTCTTCATGATGATACAAGTTAAATTTAAAAGAAATAGAAGTAGATGTCTTCCAGTTAATTACACATGAATTGAAAAAAATACAAAGACAGCTACCAAGCCAAAGGAAGACATATTATGAAGGTTGACCAAAAGGCAAGTTATAAAAGAGACTTGTTGTCATCGTCGTAGCTATCCCTTGAGGTCGAGGATGATGGTCTTCATTCTGTTGATCTACTTATGGGCTCTCAAGTGGCTTATGAGTCCAATCTTGGCTTTGAAAGTTTTTCTGCGTTCAGGACAGGTAGTTCCAGACGGCAGATCGGGCTTTGGTTGTTGCTGCCTCTCTTTCCATTTTCTTTCTTTTCAAATCTTTTTATTGTGTGTGTGTGTGTGTGTGAATATATATGAAAAATAACATGAGTACATCGAAGTAACAACACTTACAATGCCTCAAAAAAAACCCATCATCTTAAGGATTGAAAACAAAATTTTGTGATAACAAACAAAACCTACTAAGTATATTTAGTATATTTTCTTTTCTTGCTGGCAGTTTGATGTTTATTTTTAGAAGCTTTTTGTATGATCCATGACTCTGGGGTTGTACACCTAATGGTTCTCTTTTTTTTCTCACTTTCCTGCTTAGGTTTTTTTTCTCTTTCCATTTTCTTCTCTTTTCTTCTAATTCTGCACATCTGTTGGCTTCAAAAGTTGCTGTTCCTTCTCGGATGATGGCTTGCCAGAGTTTCCTGTCCTTGTTATTGGTTTCCCATCTGTTGGTGCCATTGTTACATTTCTTCATGTTGGTTACTAAGACCTCTTTGAATCTCTTCTGTTGTCTGCCTCTTTTATGTTTGCCTTCTTTAAGATGGGAGTAGAGGTTTTGTTTTGGCAGACGTTCGTCTTTCATGTGAACAACATGACCACTCCATCTTAGTTGGTTCTTGATGATGTAGGCAGGCTTCAATGCTTGTTGTTTTTGCTTCATTTAGCACACTGACGTTGGTTCTTCTATCTTCCCAGCTGATATTTAAGATGTTTCGAAGACATTGTTGATGGAACTTTTCAAGTGCCTTCAGATGTCGTTGGTATGTTGTCCAGGTTTCTGATGCATACAGGAGCGTTGGGGTTACCACTGCTTTGTACACTAACTTTTTGGTGTCTGTTCGGATGGCATGTGGGAGACTGAAGTCAGCTGGAAGAAGCTTCCATGGTCTGATGAAACCAAAATTGTGTTTTTTGGCATTCAGGCTAAATGCTATGTTTGGCATAAGCCAAACATTGCACATCATCAAAAATACACTCTCTCTACCGTGAAGCATGGTGGTGGCTGCATCATGCTGTGGGGATGCTTCACTGCAGTAGGCCTTAGCATGCTTGTGAAGGTGGAGGGTAAAATGAATGCAGCAAAATACAGGGAAATCCTGGAGGAAAACCTGATGCAGTCTGCAAGGGAACTGTGACTTGAGGAAAGATTTGTTTTCCAGCAAGGCAGTGATCCCAAGCATAAAGCCAAAGCCACACAGGAATGGCTTAAAAACAACGAAGTTAGTGTCCTTGAGTGACCAAGTCAGAGTCTAGACCTCAATCCAATTGTGAATTTATGGCTGGACTTGAAAAGAGCTGTTCACTGATGATCCCCATGAAATCTAACAGAGCTTGACCAGTTTTGTAAAGAAGAATGGGGAAGAATTACCGTGTCCAGATGTGTAAAGCTGATCGGTACCTATCCACACAGACTCAAGGCTGTAATTGCTGCCAAAGGTGCATCTACTAAATACTGACTTGAAAGGGTGAATACTAATGCAATCAATTATTTTGTGTTTTATATTTGTAATTAGTTTAGATCATTTTGCAGAAATCTGTTTTCACTTTGACACGAAGGAGTCCTTTTCTGTAGATCAGTGTCAAAAAAGCCAGATTAAATCCACAGTGATATTCAATGTTGTAAAACAATAAAACATGAAAACTTCCGGGGGGGGGGGTGGTGAATACTTTTTATAGGCACCATACTTTGAACCTTCGAATTTTTGAAATGATTCTGACTGACAGAAATAATGCTTCAATGGTAGAGAGGATGCTACAAGCAACTGTTAACTGGGGTTTTGATAACTTAGGTGAAGAATATCAAAGAAACATAGATGTAACAATTGTCGTCTTGATGGTTATCCCTAAAAAATGCTGATAGGTGTATTGCTTTGTGGCCCATGTAGTCATAGACTGCACTTCAGTGAGAAGTTAATCATTAACGGATTGTTTTATCCATCCTGGCTGTCAGATAAAACAGAAATAATTTCTGCTATTATCTCATGAACTGATCATTAAGACCAGCTTACCATTTACCCTCATTTAATCTATTAACTAGCTGTTTCACAGGAGATCTCTCAGGGCACTGTTTCTATAATGCTTACATTTACAACACTTGCCATTGAGGTAACTATCATCCCAGAATATTGGTGATGTTTTGAGAACCACTGTGGCATCTAAAATTGAAAATGTTGCAAAGGTTCCATTTTAGGAAAGTTTTCGCAGTTTCAGGCCTGGAAAACTTTAAACTTTGCAAAAATGAGTAGAGATGCATATTTTAGACCGATGGATGTTTCTACATTTGTGTATGTATTTTTGGAGAACATAGAGATGACTGTTGAAAATAGGCTGGATTCTGCTTGGTAGATTGTCAAATTTCCAAGCTTGCTGCCAGCTGCCTGATAGTGATTTTGCGAATGTTCTTTGATGGCAGGGCTTCAGTGGAAGATTGTAAAGCTGTGCCTCTGACCCCTGATGGATCCTGCTACATAAAACTTAAGTCTCCAACTGATTACAAGGGAGGAAAGCAGTTGGGAAAGCTGAAGGTGTTAAGCTGTTAAGTTTTTTTGTGGTTTCTTTCTACATTTGAATGATGTTACAACTTTTTAATAGTTTTGAGATATTTTTGAATGATAGAGAAACACAACATTTTGAACGTTTTATCAGCTAGCCTAGCTGTTTTAACACATCAAAGCATTTTCCAGAGGCTTCTGTTGCCATCACACCCTTTCACCTTCACCCACATGTGATAGGAGCTAAGAGCAGAAAGCCTCACAGCAGCACAGATCCTTACTACTGAGCTTTGAAATGACACAGTAGGAACCTCTCTGCAGAGAAACTTTGAAAGATATACTCATCTTTTAAGACCAATTCCAAGTGCAGCTTACCCGCTATTAACCAGGAATACCATGGTGGGCGACTTCTCCCTCAAGCGATATTCAAGGCTGCTCATTTCTTCTACTACCCTTACATATAGTACATTGTGATCTGGGTTACTTTTGGAACAAAGACCCTTTAGCTATGATTCAGATACTTTTCTCACCAGAGGGTCAACTAGAGGTGATCAGAAAGTCAATCATCCAAGACTGCGTGGACCATGCTAAACGCCAAACTAGTTTTTAGAGGCAAAGATTCTAGTCTTCCATTGCCAGTGCGTCTAGAGGGTGAC
Source organism: Mobula birostris (assembly GCF_030028105.1). Taxonomy (NCBI): domain Eukaryota; kingdom Metazoa; phylum Chordata; class Chondrichthyes; order Myliobatiformes; family Myliobatidae; genus Mobula; species Mobula birostris. The sequence goes on along the minus strand of NC_092372.1, from coordinate 97,518,369 downwards.
TTTGAATGATTCAAAGGCACCAAAGCTCACTCAGTAACAATAAATAAATTTTGTTTGGCGTTGCCTTGAAGATGAATTTTTGATGTGGTTCTTTGCTGGACCAATCCAATACTATCAGCATTAGTGGATGACTGATTTGTTTTTGTAATAGTATTCTATTTCCACTTGGAAACAACCATTAACTCATTCTTATCTGAATGTTAATACTCCCCTACTAATAGAATGCCACATTAGTATGTTGCATTCCGTTGGTATTAATAGATACAAATTCTTCTGACAGGTTAACAATTTTAAATACAGTGCAGTGATCTCAGGAACTGCAGCAACTCTAAGTCCCTGAGGCAGGTAGTGTTCTCTGGATTTAAATTACTGCTGACGTACAGTAGCAGAGAGCTATGTCAGAGTGGTCTCCAAACATATCTGTTCAATATTGATCTCTCCAGCAGGTGTAATTCAACTTCAGATATCAGGCACAAGCAGACTACAAAATTAGACTGTCTTCCAACTGTCCTCTTTCTGTATTTCAGATGTTTACATTGGATTATTAGGGTAAAGATTCACTTTCAGTAAGCATACTCTCTGGCAGTAGCTGCACTTGTACTCAATTCTGAAACTCCACTCTATGAAGTCTTTGAGGCTAAATTTCACAAATTTCTGTATATTGCCATTGGCTCATACATCCACCATATGAAGTGCTTTGAGAGGTTGGTCATGCCATGCATCAACTCCAGCTTTGCAGACAACCTCAATCTACTGCAACATGCCTACCTCTGAAACAGGTCTACACTGGACACCATCTTCCTGGCCCTATGCTCACCTGGGCAGCATCTGGACAATAAAGACACCAACGTCAGACTATTGCTTATTGACTGCAGTTCTGCCTTCAATACCAGCCAAGTCATTCAGGAGGATGGGAGTTATTGATGATCCTTGACTTCCTGACCTACAGAGTAAGGAAAGGCAGTAACACCTTCTCCATGATTATTCTAATCACTGGTGCCCAACAAGGAGGCATTCTCAGCTGTCTACTCTACTCCATTTTCCCACGATGGTCTGGCCAGATTCTGCTCTACCTTCATCAACAAGTTTGAAGATGATACAACTGTAGTGGGCTGCATCTCAAATAACGAAGGGTCAGTGTAAGACCATAAGATATAGGAGCAGAAGTAGGCCATTCGGCCCATTGAGTCTGCTCCGCCATTCAATCATGGGCTGATCCAATTCTTCTAGTCATCCCCACTCCCCTGCCTTCACCTCATACCCTTTGATGCCCTGGCTAATCAAGAACCTATCTATCTCTGCCTTAAATGCACCCAATGACTTGTCCTCCACAGCTGCTCATGGCAACAAATTCCACAGATTTACCACCCTCTGATGAAAGTAATTTCTCTGCATCTCTGTTCTAAATGGACATCCCTCAATCCTGAAGTTGTGCCCTCTTGTCCTAGGCTCCCCTACCAGGGGAAATAACTTTGCCATATTTAATATGTTGAAGCCTTTTAACATTCGGAATGTTTCTATAAGATCCACCCCCCCCCCCATTCTCCTGAATTCCAGGGAATACAGCCCAAGAGCTGCTAGACATTCCTCATACAGTAACCCTTTCGTTCCTGGAATCATACTTGTGAATCTTCTCTGAACCCTCTCCAATGTCAGTATATCCTTTCTAAAATAAGGAGCCCAAAACTGCACACAATACTGCAAGTGTACAGGAAGGAGATAAGTTTAGTGACCTGGAGACATGACAACAAGCTTTCCTTCATTGTCAACAAAACAAAAGGGCTGGTTATTGACTTCAGAAAGGGGTGGTGGGCGGTGTGCATGCATCAACAGTGTAAGGTTAAGGGGAGTGAGAGCTTCAACTTCCTAGGGTGAGCACCACCAGTTGCCTTTCCTGCGCCAACCTCGTTAATGTCATGACCAGAGAAACCCACCAATGCCTCTACTTCCTCAGGAGGTTAAAGATCTTAAGTATGTCCCTGTTGACTCTTAGCAATTTTTATCAATGCACCATAGAAAGCCTGCTGAGTGTTTTATATTGCATTGTTTTCGGTTATCATCACAAATGGTGTACCCTATCCCCTAGCTTTCAGTGGCCCCAGTCCCATACTTAAACGTCAGAACATAACTCCGTAACATCATCATGACTGCTTGTTTCCACCTCTGGGACATCGCCAAACTTGAACTATTTCTTCCTGCTGCTGAAAGTCTTTTTTCTTCCATTGTCGCCTTTAGACATGAGTATATAAGCACACTCTGGGTTCTCTTTCCTCCTCCTGGTCTCAACAAATTTGAGATCACTCCATATTCTACTGCTATTGCCATTACTCCTGTTCAGTCTGACCCATACTGGCTTCAGTTAAGCAACACCTTGTTTTAAGATTCTTACTGATTTAAAATCCTTCCACCGCCTCCCTCTTTTCTACCACCTTTCCCCTTCTAAATATTTGGTATGTTTTGGATTCCCAGAAGTCCAGTATTCCCTGAATTTAATCACCACCACTGGTAGATGTACTTTCAGTTACCAAGGCCTAAAAGTCTGGACTTTTGTGCCTAAGTGTCTTAGCCACTCTCCCCCATTCCCTTCTTTAAGACCTCCTTAATAATGGCTTTTTGGCTAATTGTTGTGTCATCTGCCCTAAAATCTCCTTGCTTGGTTTTGGCATCTATATTTGTTTTGTAATGCTCCTGTGAAGCATTTTGAGATATTTAATTACATTAACAATGTTATTGCATTAGCAATTAATTGTAAACATGCTTAATTGACTGTAAAATGATTTAAAATCTTTGAGGTCACAAGATATACACTATAAAAATATTTTCCTTTTTAACTAAAATAATGTCACAAGAACTTGAATCTAATGCATCTTTGTAGAAGGTTTATTTTTCATCATTTTATTGATATTTTAAAGTAGATATAATGGTATCTGCAAGATTGTACTGACTACATAAAATAATGATTCCAAAATGACAAGTGACCAAATCAATTATATAGATTTTTTCAAAATACCATCATGTTTCATCAAATGTCACATGACTTCATAATTATATTAGGGTTAGGGAACGAACCTCTTCTATTCTGACATTGGCCTATGAGGGTTTCTTGCTATTCTAAAATTTAGATTGTACAGGTGGTTTCCAGGTTATGTATAGGTTCAGTTCCTGAGAACTCTCCTTAACCTGATTTCTCTGAGATGGAAATTGTAAGCATTTAATATTCCATTAATATTGTAAATATATTGTTTGATTAAGCGTTCTTTTTGGTTTACATAATGCACTATGGTTTATATGTAAGAAGTATGTGAATGGCATATGTCATTACGATACATGTCAGCATCACATGTACACACCCCACTAAAGAAAAGAAACTTAAATACACAAGTGTCCCTGGGCCCCTATGTTTTCCTTTCAATAAATTTCTCTAATTCTAAAACATAACAGTGGTGATGAGGTAGTTTTAAAATGATCCTGAGATGACTACCTACCTGGTGATGCACAGCAAAAATAGCTCCTAACTGAAGCACAACTCACATTTAAGAGCACATTTGAAATTGCTGTATTTAAAGATGAAACTAATGCAGCAAAGTTGGACACATACAAAGAGCATGCTGAGCAGATAAAAATACATGGACTGCAAAGGGAAGAGAAAAAGATAAAAAGTCAAGTTGCAGTTTCAAAATGAGCACTCATCTGCATACTACTGATGAAAAATCTGATAATGATGAGAGTGACACAAGACACAGTAGCCTAGAGACTCACTATGTGAGAACTAACAACAGACAAGCAATAGGGCTTTCATCAGAAGTGAGCAACAAATACACTAAATATGAATTGGACAATGGCTTGGCAATTTCAGACATTCCACAGTATGAATTTGAACAGTATTTCAAAGATACTGAACTGAAGTCTGCAGATATCCAATGAGGAGCTTATACTGGAAAAAAGGTAACATTTGTAACAGTGAAATACAACACCAACGAACCACATTGTAGGTGGTTAAAGGTGGAGGGCCAGCATTGTGGGACCGTAATTCGCTGAGACATCTGCAACTTGATTGGAGATCCAAACGCCATCTGCATGCCACATCCTCTGCAGTAAAGTCACCTGAAAGCAAATTAAGAAAGGTACTGGATGATGCCATAGCAGTGTTCAAGAATGGCCTTGGGAAACTCAAACATATCAAGGGTAAAATAATGTTAAATGATAATGCCATAACCAGGTTTTACAAATCCTGTCCAGTTCTTTATACCTTCTGTGATAAAGTAGCCAGTGAGCTAGATCATTTGGAGGCTGAAGGAATTCTTTCCTAGGTTGAGTGGAAACCATGGGTAACACCAATGGTCCCAGTAGCCTAAAAGAATGGGTGTGTCAGGGTCTGCGGTGATTCTAAGGTCACCATCAATCTGGTACTGAAAGTAAATCAACAACCTCTGTCCAGTATAGAGGATATCTTTGGAAACCTTTCTTGCGGAAAACGGTTCAGCAACCTACAGATGGAGATGGGAGTGTTTCTCACCATGAACACTCATGAAGGGATTCATCCCTATGATGAGGTTGTTTTCAGCATAGCATCTGTACCTGCACTCCAGCAGAAAGCTATGGACCAGGTGTTGCAAGGCTGCCCAGGCACAGTGTTACCTGGATGACATCAGTGTTACCGGTGAGGATGACAAGAAACATCCAAAACCTCAAGACAGTGTTAAAAAGATTAAAAGATTACAGGCTCAAAGCACAATGTAACAAGTGAGAATTCTCAGGGTTGTAAATGGTGACATACAGCATGTGTAGTTCGATAATAAGTTTACTTTAAACTTTGAATTTACTGTGGTCACACCATTGACTCACGAGGCTTACACAAGTGTGCTGAGAAAATGCAAGGAGCGCTGGATACCCCAAGGCCAAATGTTGTGTCACAGTTGCAGTCTTTTTTAGGATTTGTCAATTAACATGTTCCTGCCAGACATGAGTAATGTGCTCCGCCCCTTGAACTCATTAGATTGGGAAGAAATGGCAACGGACAAAGCAGTGTGAGCTGGTTTTCAAAACCCTTAGTGTCCATTTTCAACCCGCAGAAGGGTGTTCCTCTGACAGAGATGGGCTCTGTTTCGTGGAGGGCACAGGTACAAAGTTGTATTCAAGAGGGCAGCTAATCATGGAAATGCTGATGGATTGACCTGTTCATCGTTGGAAAATGAAATACCTGAAAAATTTACAAACTAGGGCACTCGGTGATATCACACCGGAGGAAATAATGTATCATTTCTTAATCCATGCATTACTAAATGACAGTAAAAGAGGACTGCATGTCTTCATAATCATCATCACTCCTCTTGGTGTATTCACTCTAATGCAAGGTGAAATCTCCATATCACAGCAGAGATGATCCAAAGGGAAAATCAGAAAAGACCCCACAGTGTCTCGGGTCTACATGGTCCCCCACCATGGCTGTAATATGCAGCAAAAATCCCAGTGCCACTCTAGCCCTGGGAATGACCTTTAATACCCTGGCAGAGGTTTCATGTGGATTTTGCCAGACCGTTCATGGACACAAATTTCCTGGTAGTAGTGGATGCAGCCAGAAGTCTTCCCTATAGTATCCACTACAGCCTTGCATACTGTTGATGTGTTGAGAAGCCTCTTCTGTAGGACTGGTCTTCCAGGACTCTTTGTCAGTGACAATGGACTATAGTTTGTTGTAGAACAGTTTCAGTCATTCCAGAAAATGAATGGAATAAGACATATTACATCTGCACTGTACCACCGAGCTACAAATGGCTTGGTGGAAAGGTTTGGCCAGAGCCTAAAACCTGCATTGTGAGCAATGTTAGAACACACGACACTAACGCTGCACGAGAAGCTCACCAATTTCCTCCCTGCATATCGTAATGCAGCAGCTCTCCTGCACAGTGGTGATTGTGTCTGATGTCATCTGGAGATGACACATCAATCAGCTGAGGAGAGCAGAGTCAATTGTTAGAGAAGAAAGGTGTGCAGAGCTGTCAGAGCCACTTCCTGCAGCCCCAGAGTCAACTCCTACAACCACCAAGGAGGAGGCCCCAGGACCTGAGATTGCTTCTCACCTGCCAAGCAGAGTGACCACTTCTTGTCAGGAAAGACATTATCCCACAAGAGTAAGAAATCTTCCACAGTGATTAAATCTTTCAACCTGAAAGGGATAATTTAAAATTTACTATGTGTCTCTAGAATAGTTGTATTATATAGTATATTTTGTGTGTGTGTGTGTGTGTGTATTTACAAATTTATATAATTCATGGCGAGTTATATGTAAGGAGTACATGAATGGCGTACATTCTGACCCCACATCATATGTGCACGCCTTACTAACAAAAAGGAGCTAAGTGCCCGAATATCCCCAGGCTTCTGTGTTTTTCTTTCTATTAATTTCTGGAGTTACAAAACGTAACAGAAATGTCCATTTTCTAAGGCACCCACACTGTATCACTCTATAGAGACTTGCTATAATTCTATAATTTCATTGAATAATCACCCAAACACTACCATGAATTAAACTAATGGAGTATAATGTATTGGGTCATTAATAATTAACTGGAAACATTTTATTCTTTTTACTGGATTGAAAAATGCTTGAAGCCTATTTGGGAGAATTTACGAAGTCAGATTTTTGTAATTCATTTGTAGCTGGGGGAGGCCCTGAACTTAATAATTCAGTAGTATTTTGTTAAGTCAGCTCTCTTTCTGAGAAGATCAAGAACATCACATTTAAAGATAAATGTCTGTGAATTTTGTTGCAAATGAAAGCCTATCATTATTCTGATCCAGCCTGGTCACACTTCAGACTGAGGAAAATCCATTAAGACTGAATTTCCAGCCACCCCTTTATGTTCTGTGTTGAGTTCCACTTCATTAAAGAATTGGACTTAGCAGTAGCTTGTATTTTCCTTCCCACTGGAGATAAATAGGCTGTTTCACAGGAGAGTAGTTTAAGTACAAAGCAGCTGAAAGTTGAGATTAGAAATTACACTCTGTGCATTCCGGTAAAACCTGTAAATGTTTGCTACCATGTGTGGTGATGAGACATTAGACTTCTTGCAAGATAAAAGATAAATTGAAAGTAATTCTATGCTATAGCTGTCATTTGAAATAACAGATCGTCAGTAGGTTTGCCAGTCCAGCTGCCTCTAAGGAATCTCAGCAGAGAGATCATAAACTCCTTCCCTCCTGCCCCCGGACTACAATGTGATAGAAACCTGGATTGTGTGGGTGGATCCTGGCCGTTCTACTACTTTTGTTAGTCAGTCCTGGACTTCTCTTGTGAACAGTATGACAAAAGCATCTCAACATTTTTAACCAAATTGATGATTGAGATTCTGAGATTGAAGCAAGTGGTCCTTGTTGATATTCCAGCTGGCAGGATCTTATTCAGACCTATGTATCCTTTAACACTTATCCGCTTGGGTTCAAGTTGCTCTACTTTTGATGTGGCATATCTTCAGTGGTACAGAAGTGTAGCCCACCAGCCCCTGGCTGAAGCAGCAGTGTGCCCTTGAAACAGTCTTCCTGTGAGAACTTGGCCCTCAGCACTTTGGCCTGTTTGAGAGCAGTGCAGGAACTGTCTTAGTGCAGCCAGCTGCTTTGGCACAATGGTTTTGACAGCTGGCGTGGCCCCACCCAAGGACTCACCAGCTGTTGAAGATGCCCTAAATGCTGAATATTTTTGACAAGGAAGAGCATTCAGCAACAATTTGAACCAATTTAAACACTGAAAAATAAACATACTAAATATCAAAGAAAATTTACTGTATGTTCAAACCACAAGAACAAGTGTGTGTACTGTACATGTGCTATCCCACACCCAGCCTCTATCATGGACCATGGTGGAGTATGTGTTGTAACAATTCTGGAGTGAAAATGGAGAGACCAACAAGCCTGAATACCATAATTTAGATGGAAGGATACTATGACCATTACTACCAGTGCCATACAGTATTTGAAAGCAGGGGTTTCCAACCATTTTTATGCCATGGGCCAATACCATTAAGGATGGGGACGGTGAACCCCAAGCTGGGAACCCCTGTTTTAAAGGGCAAACTTTGATGTGAGAAACAGGGTATCACATCATTGTTAATATATTATGCATAGCTGATTTGTGAGTCTGATACTGAGCTGCATATCCTGTATACAATTCTAAAAGGAGAGCGCCAGAATGGTAAAAGTTGGAGAAAGCAATGTGAATATATAAGTGCATAGATCATGTTGTCAGTGGAGGAACAACACTGAAAGGACCCACCGTGTCAAAGGCTTGAAGTGGACTCAGTGAAAGAATGATTCTATTTGCACTTGTGCTAAATATCAGTGTATTTTCAATATTGTGTTGATATATCAAATTTTGAAAGGCCTTGATATTGTGGATGTGGAGAGGATGTTTCCTATGGAGGAAGAGTCTGGGACCAGAAACACAACTTCAGAATAGAGGGGCATCCTTCGAGATGAGGAGGAATTTCTGTAGCCAGACAGTGGTGGATCTATGGAATTCGTTGCCATAGGTGGCTATGGAGGCCAAGTCTTTATGTATATTTAAGGCAGATGTTGATAGCTTCTCGATTGGTCAGAGCATGAAGGGGATACAGGGGGAAGGCAGGAGATTGGGGTTGAAAGGAAAATTGGATCAGCCGTGATGAAATGGCAGAGCAGACATGATGGGCCAAATAGCTTAATCCTTCTCCTGTATCTTATGGTCTTATGATATGGCAATAGACTGTCTTATGCTGCAATCATATTTGATATTTTTTTCTATCAGTTGGTCTTTATAAGCTCATGATTTCAGTTGAATCATTTCGGTTTGGCATTGAGTGAAGCCAGATACTTCTGTACACAAAGGCACAAAATGGTGTTGCGTAAATAACGATGCAGAAAGATGACTATGTAATGTGGAAAAAAATACTCAGCTACTGCAACTACAGAAGACTGATGGTGCCAAGGAACAAGGATGCTCTTTGTTTCAATGGCCAAGATGCCAAGTGTGTCTTCTGTTTCCTCTACACACTGCACAGAAGAACAGCCTGTCCTACAAACAAGAAATTCAATCCAGGCATGGTTGACCATTGAGCTAACTAACTGGATAGCAATTAGTGCTGGGTCTGTGGAGGAAAGGCCATCTGTTACCACTTGGCACATCTTGACCAGAAGTGCATGGAGTATATTATTTTCAGTCAATCTCTCCCTCTCCCTCTCCCTCTCCCTCTCCCTCTCCCTCTCCCTCTCCCTCTCCCTCTCCCTCTCCCTCTCCCTCTCCCTCTCCCTCTCCATCCACCTCCCCCTCCACCTCCCCCTCCCCTCCCCTCCTCTCCCTCCCCTCTCCCTCTCCCCCCTCTCCATCTCCCCCCTCTCCCTCTCCCCCCTCTCCATCTCCCCCCTCTCCCTCTCCCCCCTCTCCCCCCTCTCCCTCTCCCCCCTCTCCCTCTCCCTCTCCCCCTCTCCCTCTCCCCCCTCTCCCCCCTCTCCCTCTCCCCCCTCTCCCTCTCCCCCCTCTCCCTCTCCCCCCTCTCCCTCTCCCCCCTCTCCCTCTCCCCCCTCTCCCCCTCTCCCTCCTCTCCCTCTCCTTCTCCTCCCTCTCCCTCTCCTTCTCCTCCCTCTCCCTCTCCTCCCTCTCCTCCCTCTCCTCCCTCTCCCCCTCTCCCTCTCCTCCCTCTCCCTCCCTCCTCTCTCCCTCCCTCCTCTCCCTCTCCCTCCTCTCCCTCTCCCCCCTCTCCCTCTCCCCCTCTCCCTCTCCCCCTCTCCCTCTCCCCCTCTCCCTCTCCCCCCTCTCCCTCTCCCCCCTCTCCCTCTCCCCCCTCTCCCTCTCCCCCCTCTCCTCTCCCCCCTCTCCTCTCCCCCCTCTCCTCTCCCCTTCTCCCTCTCCCCTTCTCCCTCTCCCCTTCTCCCTCTCCCCTTCTCCCTCTCCCTCCTCTCCCTCTCCCCTTCTCCCTCTCCCCTTCTCCCTCTCCCCTTCTCCCTCTCCCTCTCCCTCTCCCTCTCCCTCTCCCTCTCCCTCCTCTCCCTCTCCCTCTCCCTCTCCCTCTCCCTCTCCCTCTCCCTCTCCCTCTCCCTCTCCCTCCTCTCCCTCTCCCTCTCCCTCTCCCTCTCCCTCTCCCTCTCCCTCTCCCTCTCCCTCTTCTTCCTCTCCCTCTCCCTCTCAAGAAGATTTGGCAGCTGGCCGTGATGTCTGATGTTTGTACAAAATAACAAAAGAAGCCGTCTGAATTAATTCTGAGGCTTTTGCAGAAATTGCTGAAACTGATCTCTCTACCTCTTGGAAGTTCACAGGTTGTGGAATATTAACAGTTTTCCAATAAATGTAAAGAGATGCGATATTGATGAATTAAGGAAGGAAAAATGATGCAAAAATAGAGAAATATTGAATGGCCAAATTAGCTTTCTTAGTAAATTGATCTCCCCAGTGTGATTCAGCAGCTGTACTCATCAGTTTAGTAGCATTTTTCACATCTGCTTTACATGGTATTGCTGCTGTTGGATGCCTCCTGGAGTAGCGATTAAACAGCATGCATGGGGGGAAATTGCCGGTTGACCCTGGTGCATATAATTTTCCTACTGGTGGGGGGGGGGGGCAGAGAATGATGACCAAATTCAGAAAGGGAGCTTTACTATCAGTAGTAGATTAGAAATCAGCTCCTGGGGCAAAGTATGAACCTACCTACATTCTATTTCCTCGTATCGTGCAGCATCCCAATGACTCTACACTGTTTTCTTTACTCTAATTTCTACTTCCTGACCAGTTCACTCCTCCTGTACCTTATTATTTTTATTTCTTTCCCCATGTTTTTCCTTCTAGTCTCTTTCCATTTTTGACGAACTGACCCTGCACACAGAGTTGTTTGTCAGACAGGGACAGGTGATGAAATCTCAGTATTATACACCCCTCCAGGGAGAGAGGGCAGACGGCAGCTGCTGGAATCTGGAGCAACAGATTAAAAGCATTTAGTGGGTCAAGCTTCATCTAGTCTGATCAAAAAGTGAAAGAGTGACTGTCCATGTCCCCCCACAGATGCTGCCTGACATGTTAAGTTTCTCTGCTCTTTCTGTGTGCACTTCCTGCTCTGATCTCCGCAGACAACTTTCGTTTGTCCAATCTGTTGTCGTTTGGTAATCTGTCTGTGCACCTGTATCACAACAGAGTTTCATTACTTTATGCACATTGGGCTCCTTTAATGTACATGATGCTTTCAGGTTACAAATATGTGGAGTGTACGCTGCAAGTGTGCCAGCTGGTTGAAAGCTTACTCCACTCTTCGCTGCACTGAGGCTGGGGACTACTCTGAGCTTGATGTCTGAGGGCCTCGTGACGTTTGCTCCACTCTGTGCTGAACTCAGGCTGAGACTGTAGTTGTGGCCTGCTCCAGCTGCCCTGTGCTTCATGTCTGAGGACTCCCTTTCGTTTTAAATGCTAGTTACTTATTTTTATCGTTTGCGCGTTTTTTCTCTCTCTCTGCATATTGGCTGTATGTCAAACTTTTTTTTATGGGTTCTTTTGGGTTTTTTATTTTGCAGCTGCCTGTAAGGAGATGAATCTCAAGGTTGATAATGTATACATACTTTGATAATAAATATACTTTGAACTTTGGAATGATGTCCCTTGTAGGAGCTGCTGAAAAACTCTCACTAATTAGATCAGATGCATCAAAAGAAGAGGAATGCTTCTTCTGAGATCATCTTTTCCATTCAAGGGTGTTACTGAGAAAATAATCACAGCTAAGATTTCTGTTTTTCATCTTAAAGATCTTGTGTTCAAAGTTCTGGTTGAGCTCAATATCGGGGGCCACTACAACATTCATCCTCGATTCCTGGATCAACAGAACACAGATTGAAACCATAGAAACTACAGCACAGAAACAGGCCTTTTGGCCCTTCTTGGCTGTGCCGAACCATTTTCTGCCTAATCCCACTGACCTGCACACGGACCATATGCCTCCATACACCTCCCATCCATGTATCTGTCCAATTTATTCTTAAATGTTAAAAAAGAACTCGCATTTACCACCTCGTCTGGCAGCTCATTCCATACTCCCACCACTCTCTGTGTGAAGAAGCCCCCCACTAATGTTCCCTTTAAACTTTTCCCCCCTCACCCTAAACCCATGTCCTCTGGTTTTTTTCTCCCCTCGCCTCAGTGGAAAAAGCCTGCTTGCATTCACTCTATACCCATCATAATTTTATATACCTCTCTCAAATCTCCCCTCATTCTTCTACGCTCCAGGGAATAAAGTCCTAACCTATTCAACCTTTCTCTGGAGTTTCTCAAGTCCCGGCAACATCCTTGTATACCTTCTCTGCACTCTTTCAACCTTATTTATATCCTTCCTGTAATTTGGTGACCAAAACTGAACACAATACTCCAGATTTGGCCTCACCAATGCCTTATACAACCTCATCATAACATTCCAGCTCTTATACTCAATACTTTGATTAATAAAGGCCAATATACCAAAAGCTCTCTTTATGACCCTATCTACCTGTGACGCCACTTTTAGGGAATTTTGTATCTGTATTCCCAGATCCCTCTGATCCACTGCACTCCTCAGTGCCTTACCATTAACCCTGTATGTTCTACATTGGTTTGTCCTTCCAACGTGCAATACCTCACACTTGTCAGTATTAAACTCCATCTGCCATTTTTTAGCCCATTTTTCCAGCTGGTCCAAGTCCCTCTGCAGGCTCTGAAAACCTTCCTCACTGTCTACTACACCTCCAATCTTTGTCTCATCAGCAAACTTGCTGATCCAATTTACCACATTAGCATCCAGATCATTGATATAGATGACAAATAACAATGGACCCAGCACTGATCCCTGTGGCACACCACTAGTCACAGGCCTCCACTCAGAGAAGCAATTCTCTACCACCACTCTCTGGCTTCTTCCATCGAGCCAATGTCTAATCCAATTTACCACCTCTCCATGTATACCTAGCGACTGAATTTTCCTAACTAACCTCCCATCTGGGACCTTGTCAAAGGCCTTACTGAAGTCCATGTAGACAATATCCCCTGCCTTCCCTTCATCCACTTTCCTGGTAACCTCCTCGAAAAGCTCCAATAGATTGGTCAAACATGACCTACCACGCACAAAGCCATGTTGACTCTCCCTAATAAGCCCCTGTCGATCCAAATGCTTGTAGATTCTGTCTCTTAGTACTCCCTCCAATAACTTACCTACTACAGACGTTAAACTTACTGGCCTATAATTTCCTGGATTACTTTTCCATCCTTTTTTAAACAACGGAACAACATGAGCCACTCTCCAATCCTCCGGCACCTCACCTGTCGACAGCGACATTTTAAATATTTCAGCCAGGGCCCCTGCAATTTCAACACTAGTCTCCTTCAAGGTCCGAGGGAACACCCTGTCAGATCCTGGGGATTTATCCACTTTAATTTTCCTCAAGACAGCAAGGACCTCCTCCTTTTCGATCTGTACAGTTTCCATGATCTCACTACTTGTTTCCCTTAATTCCATAGACTTCATGCCAGTTTCCTTAGTAAACACAGACACAAAAAACCTATTTAAGATCTCCCCCATTTCCTTTGGTTCCGCACATAGCCGACCACTCTGATCTTCAAGAGGACCAATTTTATCCCTTACAATCCTTTTGCTCTTAATATACCTGTAAAAACTCTTTGGATTATCCTTCACTTAGACTGCCAAGGCAACCTCATGTCTTCTTTTAGCCCTCCTGATTTCATTCTTAAGTATTTTCTTGCACTTCTTATACTCCTCAAGCACCTTATTTACTAGTTGCTTCCTATACACGTCATACAACTCCCTCTTCTTCTTTATCAGAGTTGCAATATCCCTTGAGAACCAAGGTTCCTTATTCCTATTCACCTTGCCTTTAATCCTGACAGGAACATACAAATTCTGCACTCTCAAAATTTCTGCTTTGAAGGCTTCCCACCTACCGATCACATCCATGCCAGAGAACAACCTGTCCTAATCCACGCTTTTTAGATCCTTTCTCATTTCTTCAAATTTGGCCTTCTTCCAGTTCAGAACCTCAACCCTAGGACCAGATCTATCCTTGTCCACGATCAAATTGAAACTAATGGTGTTATGATCACTGGAACCAAAGTGCTCCCCTACACAGACTTCTGTCACTTGTCCTAACTCATTTCCTAACAGGAGATCCAATATTGCATCCCCTCTAGTTGGTCCCTCTATATATTGATTTAGAAAACTTCCCTGAACACATTTTACAAACTCTAAACCATCTAGACCTCTAACAGTATGGGAGACCCAATCAATATATGGAAAATTAAAATCCCCTACCACCACAACTTTATGTTTCCTGCATTTGCCTGCTACCTCTCTGCAGATTTGTACTTCCAATTGCTGGATTGTTCATCTCCATGGGGTGTTTGAAGGACTTTACAATGTTCAATGTACTTGCTTTATCTGCCTACATAAGAACAGGTCTGCATTTCAAAATAACCTTTGTAGTTGAATGACATGCTGCAATACAGTACTGATAAACACAATCTGCTATACTCATTTCTTTATTTCTTCATTTAAATAATCTTCATAAATTTACAGTTTGCACATTCATTTCCGTAAGATCACATTCAAAGAGGAAATATTTTCAGGACTATCAGCAATGAGCGGAAGAGGAGCAATAATTGAATAGCTCCTTCTAAGACCTGGCAGAATAGATGGGCTAAATAGCTTCCCTTTGCGTAATTTGATTCCTGGCAACACAAAGATGCCAACACCATACAGTAGCTGTGAAATTGGTGCCGACTGTATCACTGTTTATTTCCAAATGGCATTGACGTAGGCATATTGCATTAAATATTGTGACTGCAAGCCTACAAAGTTTTAAGACTGTCATTGACATTTATAGTACAACTCATATCAATTCCTTCAGATAACGGCACAGATATTCTGCATCTTCATTAAAGTTCAACTTGAAAATTCTTTCTCTGACTTGAACTTATTATGTTAATGCAATTATTTGTTCTATACTATTTCATTTCAAAGTCAGCAAATAAAAAGCCAGCAACACACATCAAATTTGCTGGTGAACGCAGCAGGCCAGGCAGCATCTCTAGGAAGAGGTACAGTCAACGTTTCAGGCCAAGACCCTTCGTCAGGACTAACTGAAGGAAGAGTTAGTAAGAGATTTAAAAACACACAGCAACTTTGATGTGTGTTGCTTGAATTTCCAGCATCTGCAGAATTCCTGTTGTTTGTGTAAATAAAAGGCCAAGTAATTTTAGAAGTGTGTTATTTTTCCCACTTCGGTTTCTGCCATTATCAGTCCACAAAATGTTCTGACTTTTAATTGGAAATCTATGGCAAATGTGAAGTGACCTAAACTTATCCATACAAAAACAGACCATAAACCACTTATGGCTGCTCCCTCCCCTTGTGATTCAACTTGTCACCTTCCAAACTGATTGCTCCAAAATTAAGGTTCTGATTGACAAGACTGTGATATTCAGGAGTTTTGCTGAAACCAAGTGGCAGTTAAGTCCAACAATGGTGTGACATTTATTTCTCTCTGGGGTTAGTAGCATGTGAAACAATACCTTGCAAACAGCTCAACTCCAACATCATATATTGACCAAAATTCTTACTACATCGTGATTGGTAACCAATACATTACATTATTATGTTCTCAACAAAGTCACGGATTTTCAGTCTTTACATGCAATTGGAAAAAGATCAGAAAAGATCCTGAAATCCCACACTTAAAAAAAACATTTATTCAGTCCCAGTCGGAACATTCCAATTTTCAATGTGGAAGTGTCAACATTGTTTCAAATTACTAAAGCTTCCTAATTGTCAACTTATCAACCTGACTGATGCATGTATTTCGATAATTGGAACAATACTTCTGAGTAACATATTCAAATAATTCCTTACATTACCTTAACAATACCATAGGAAACAATATCTTTTTTCTATATTCCATGCAAAAAATTATATTTTTAATTCATGTAATTAATATGCTTATTAGTGAAATGTGTAAATTGATACAATTATTTTGTTTGTCTTTAAAGTTAAAATCTCCTCTGAGATATTTCATAATAAAAAGCTGCTGCTTTGCAGCAACCTTTCTTGACATTGCAAGAACTGTCTTGCTGTATGCCCATGTTCCTTGACACTTGTAAAGGTTACCAGTTGAAGTGTAGCAACAACCCTTTGATAAGGGCAGTATCTGACAAATAAAAATGCCAACCTATTTCTTGTTGTTTATAATTCCGCTGGATAAGTTCATTAGCTTGAAACACATTATTTCCTTCTCAAAGGGAATCATCTTCACACTACAGATACTGGGAGTGCAACATAGTACACTGCCACGTTGCCCATGGGCCTGAGCTACCAACATCTGTAATACCCTACATTTTGCCACTGGATGGACATAATGCCAAGAAAATTTGATTATCAAGAACCAAGATCATGTCTGGGGTTGGGAAGGTTGGAAAATGGCACAGCAGGTGAGATGAGGAAGAATGCCGATAGTCTTAAACCTGAACGGGGTCTTAGAGGTAGAGTAGGCACAGATATAAATGAATCAAGTTATTTTGGATCAGGAATCAGATCATCAGAGGGTTGATGTGAAGAGGCAGGTTGGGTCGGCACTCAAAATCAGAGGCTCACATGGAAAGTGATGAAGTTCAGCCATCAGGATTGGAACTCGGGAGTAGTGGACTCGTCAGACAGTCAATAAGGATTGGGTCCAGGGGCTGATTGGGACCTCTACTAAGATCCTTGTGGGATTGCTTCAATGGGTTATCTGGTTCTTCACTGGATCAGCTGTCAGTGAGGTGAGTGGGTGGGAGTTATTTGGTTTAGTTTTGGAGCAACTTGGAGTCAGAGCACTGGGTCCTGAAAGATTCTAGGTCAATATGGGACTTGGTGGGATCCCAGTTCAGCATTAATTTATGCCCATGCTAGATGGACTGTAGTATCACAAGCTCCTCATAAATGTCACAATGGCCAATAGAGCTCATAGTAAGATATGCAAGTATATTGCTATCATTATTCTGACCTCAAGTAGGACGTACACCTCACCAATGAATGGTAGACCCTCCGGACTGTAATGAGCAACTTCATCTGCAATTGATATCACAAGCCCATTCATGGCAAACAACTAACTCTATACCTGTTGTCACATCCAGTCTTTGGATTCCTCTGACGAGCAGTTTTCCTCCAGCAGTTTAGTGATGCACATTGTCCCATGTTGCAGAAGGATCGGAGCAGGGCCACCTGCAATATGTCAGGCACCTTGATGTATAAGACATTCAGTTCCACTGTTATTACTGAACTTGTTTAGTGGCAACTACTTGATCCAGACTTTGGTGAGGAAAGTGTTTGCCTGCACTGAAGTCTCCCTCTATGATTAGTTGAGGCCAGGACCTTCCTGTTCTGTTTGGAGTTTCACTCCCTGTTGACATTTGGTATCTCTGACTTCAATGTTGTTTTAATGCCAAAAATGGAAACCTTCCTTACCTTGATGTTCTTCACCTGATGACAGAACAGCCTAATAATTCTTAAAATGCATTAGCAATTTGTATTGTATGCAGCTGTAACAAGGAGCTAAATGATTGCAATGCAATTCTCATTCTCTGTGAAATATGAATTTAGTATCTCTGCAGAATGTCAAACCTAATCTCTAAATGGCCAGAGGAAGGTAGTTAGTTACCTTTTCTATTCAGGCAGCAATGAAAGATTCATTGTGAACAGAGTATCTGTGCGGAGAAACATAATCCTTTGTTCAGACCATGTGCCAGCAGCACGTCTCTCGTGCATAGACCTGCCACGGTAAGTGAAATCTCAGTGGACGCTATGACCCATTTGTAGCCTATCTTAACACAAAAAAAAGAGGATGCGTGGAGTTGAGGAAAGACCCATTTTAAAACCAAACTCTAAATAAAAGGCGACTTTGGAAAAAATGAATTTTCAAATCTCGGAAGGATATAATCGATATCTTTTTTAGAGTAGTGGCAGACAGATGCGTTGGCCTTTCTTGTAATGCTTGTGCAGTCCCAGTGTGATTGAACACTGGTTTCTTTGCTGTTCTCATGCTTTGGCTTTGTTTGCTTGACCTTTCATTTTCTGTCAATCAGACTTCATTTGGTGCCTGGAACAATCTCCTTTCACTAAACACAGTTGCTTATCTTATGATGCAGTCAGTTTTCATAGCAGAAATGATAGGAGATCACAGTGAATGGCACATTCGTCATCATATTCTGTTTGTTAAAATTGATTTTAAGGTTTGTTTGATAAGCTGCCCTGCTTCAAATATGAAGTTTATGAACACATTGAGAAAATATTTACAGAAGCTTTCTGCCTGGCAGTGAAATTTTTCAGGAATGTGCTTTCAGTGCACTATCCCTCCACGAAATGGCTGCTCTTCATATTTGAATTCAATGATCATCAGCATGCTACTCAACTACAGGGACATCACAACCAGGTCCCGGTTCCAAGCCTTCCCTCCACTACGTCCTAATCATTACAGGGTAACAGTCAGACACTTATACCCTAATTGTTCCTACCTTTGATTGCTGAGTCTAATTGGAATTTGTAGACCTGCTGCACTAGCTGAGCGAGCTGCTTGCACGTGCACCACAGGACGATAGATCAGTACACTTGATTCGTGGCAATCCTACTTTTTGTGTTATTAATATTAATGGACTGGAAATAGCCACCAATCAGCACAATCATCTTGCACTCAGAACAATTAAGCAGGAGGCAGCTCATTAAAATGCAGCCAGGGCTGTTAGAAGGTGAACCCTGGATTTTCTCTGGTCTTCACAATTATAAGGGAGACTTTGACACCAAAAGGTGGAAACTTAAATTGCTGTAAGGAGGTGACTGCTTATTTCTCACTGGAAATGTATGATGTGGAGGTAGTGGCAATTTAGCCACGAAATCCTTGGGCATTTTTAATGGAGCTTCAGTATGAAAGGGCATCCCAGGGCTGAAATGGTTGCCACAAGAGGACACAGTTTTAAGGTGCTGAGGAGTAGGTACAGAGGAGATGTCAGGGGTAAGTTTTTTTGCTCAGAGAGTGGAATGGGTTGCCGGCGACAGTGGCAGAGGCAGATACGATAGGGTCTTTTAAGAGACTTTTGTATAGGTACATAGAGCTTAGAAAAATAGAGGGCTATGGGTAAACCTAGTAATTTCTAAGGTAGGGACATGTTCGGCACAACTTTGTGGGCCGAAGGGCCTGTATTGTGCTGTAGGTTTTCTTTGTTTCTATGTTTCCACAAATGACTATCATCAACTCAATTCCAAATCATGGTGCTGGCCCAATTTAAATTTCGAAGTAGGTGCTTGGTCTACTGAGGAGGTGAGATGCGTTGCAGTGGTGAGTTTAAGGCAGTGATTTTACTCCACACAGGGAACCTAACGGCACTGTTCCTGAAACAACAGATCCATTTGGCACTATTACCTTTTACATTTCTTCTTGCCTCTCTAAGTAGCACCCAACCAGAATGGTTTGACCAAAATATTTTGGTGGTATGACCTAAAGAAAAAAAAGGTAGAATTTTGGGATTTAGTGCAAAGTTTCCAGAATATTTCAAGATAGTACACGATGTTTTAGCACCACCCATCTGACCTCAGGTCAGAATGTGACAACTATGTCTCCAAATGTGAGAAAGCGCAAATTAAAATAATGCAGGGGCAAATGGAGCAGCCTTTGCTGAAGTGGAAAGTGTTAGAGTGAGGATTTTGAGGCATCAGCAAGGAGAGGCTTGAGTTAGAGAAGGCAAAACAGCTAGAGGTAGATTTTTCTCCAGTTTATTTATTATTTTCCTCTTTATGTTTGCCCAGTTAGATCAGTAGGGATGCCAGGTAGGATAGTTGAATGCTCCTCTTGCGGGATGTGGGAAGGCAGGGAGACCTCCATTGTTCCTGATGACTTCACCTGCAAGAAGTGCATCCAGCTGCAGCTTCAAACAATCCATGTTAAGGAGTTACAGCTGCATCTGGGTGAACTCTGGATCATTCGGGTGGCTGAGTGGGTGATAGATCGGATGTATAGAGAGGTAGTTACACCCAAGATACAGGACACAGAAAACTGGGTGACAGTCAGGAGGGGGAAAGGGTTTAATAGCCAATGCCGAGTACCCCTGTGGCTGTTCTCCTCAACAACAGATACACCACTTTGGAAGGATGACCTAGGAGAGGAAAATCACAGTAGTCAGATCTCTGGCACTAGGTTTGGCTCTGTGACTCAAAAGGGAAGTGGGGAGAAGAGGGAGGGGGCATTTGTTAGTTAGGGGAATATAAGGGAGGTTCTGTGGATGAGACTAAGCTTTCTGGATAGTTTGTTGTCTTCTGGGTGCCAGGGTCCAGGACATCTTGGATCGAGTCCTCAGCATTCTTAAATGGGAAGGTGAGCAGCCAGAGGTTGTGGTCCATCTGGTGACATAGGTAGGAAGACTGACGAGGTTCTACAAAGTGAATTCAGGGAGTTCAGTACTAAGTTAAAGAGCAAGACCTCTAGGATTGTGATCTCAAGCATCGCTCAAGATACCTTGTGCTAGTGAGTCCAGAAATAGGAAGATCATAGAGTTTAACACGTGGTTAAGGAGTTGGGGTTGAAGGGAGGGCGTCAGATATTTGGATCATTGGGCTTGCTTCCAGGGAAGCTGGGACCTGTACAAAAGAGACAGTTTGTACCTGAACTGGAAGGGGAACTAATATCCTAGCGAGAAGGTTTGCTAGTGATGCACGGGAGGGTTTAATCTAGAGTGGCAGGGGGATGGGAACCAGAGTGCCAGAACAGATAGCGGAGAGGCTATACTTCATTTGGAGTTTGAGGAGATTTGGTTTGCCAACTGAAACATCTGAAAACTTCTACAAATGTAACATGGAGAGCATTCTGACTGGCTGCATCACCGTCTGGTGTGGGAGGGGGGTGGGTGGGAGCTACTGCACAAGATCAAATTAAGTTGCAGAAACTTGTAAAATTATTCAGCTCCATCATAGGCATCAGCCTTCATTGTATCCATGACATCTTCAAGGAGTGGTGCCTTAGGAAGGCGGCGTCCAACATTGAGTAACCCCACCACCCAGGGCACCCCCTTTTCGCACTGTTACCATCAGGAAACCAGTACAGAAGCCTGAAGGCACACTCCCAGAGATTCAGGAACAGCTTCTTCCTCTCTGCCATCCGATTTCTGAATGGACATTGAAACCATGAACACTACCTCACTACTTTTTTATTTCTGTTATTTTGCACTACGTATTTAATAGACATATGTACTTAATGTAACTCATTTTTTTCTATTTATTTATTATGTATTTCATTGTACTGCTGCCGTAAAGTTAACAAATTTCACACCTATGCCAGTGATATTAAATCTGATTCTGATCCTGATTTTAAAGACTGTGGACAAATTCATGAGATAGTTAATGTTTAAACTAAACTTTCAGAAGTACAATTTTCCCAAAGGTATTCACAGAAAGTTAACAATGGTGTTGTCTGCACCAGTGAGGGCAGAGATTTTATTCGTTCTTATTAAAGTCACTCTCAGCAAGTTGTCAGGGGTTTCTGCAATTTATTTCTAAACAACTTCCTTCATCTCCTTTGAACCATTGTGAACAAATATTACCTTTCCAGAATGTCAACATTTGAGTTTCTCATCAATTTTTCATCATTTTGATAGCTAGAAAAGATGCTGTAATCTCTGCCACTGTCTGCTAAGGGTTGCTGCTGAAACCTGACAGATGATGGGCTGGAGTGAGAGGAGAACGCAAGAGCCCAGAGAATACTCAATGTAGATTGAGGTCCAGAATGTAAAGCTGCCTTAGTAGTTTATCAGTTAGATTTCTGCACATATTTAGGTGCCAAACGATCAATTTGCATGGGGCATAAATGATGAGGGGCCTTCTATGAGGGAGTAACGCCTTAACAAATACAGTAGAAAGGAGAGAACGTGACCGATATGCGCTGTCTGAGCCAGGGAGCTTCTTGTATTTGCCAAGCTTCGCTTTCTAAACACAGCAGTTGCTACCTGTAAAGAATAAACAGTTGTAAGTTAAACTTCCAGGTATATTCTTTGTTTAGCTTCTGATCATAAACAAGAACCAGTCTTCAGTTCTGAAATTATAAATAGAAAGTAGTAATAAGTTTGAAGTTTAAAAAAAACACAGCTTTCCAAACACCATCGTCTTATTGCTGAAGATTCAAAGTATATTTATTATTGAAGTAGGAATGCAATATACAACCCCGAGATTCGTTTTCCACACAGACAGCCATGAAGCAAAGAAAACCATGGATTCCTACAAAGAGAAACATTAACTGCACCACGCACAGATAAAATTGCACAGATGGCATCAAAAAAGAGCAAGCAAAACTCAGATTATAAAACACAAAATTGAAAGAATCCATATTCATTTCAGCTGTGTTCATTATCCGCCCCAATTGAAAGTCAACCAAGATAGCAATAGGAAAAGGAGAACTAGAAACTAGAAGCCCAACATCGAAGGAGACAGAGAGATCATTTGAACATAGGGACATTCCTTCAGGAGCTGTAAGTGACCGTGACAGGTAGACACCTTCCTCTGGCACAGCGAACAAAAGGTTGGTAGACATTGCTGAACACTCACTCAACTTCTATACTCGCTTTGATGTTTTTCAATCTTCCTCGATGGTTTAATTGGTGGGTTTGGTGAGAAATTGAGGTGTTCATGGGCTCACACCCCATCTCCAAGCTTCTTGGCCTCCAGGAAGCCACTCACCTCCTGGAACCCTCTCAGAGATAGCAAAGCACCAGATTGCTCAGTTGGCCTGAAAACACACCATCAAGCTGTGGATCACAGGCCCCAACAGTGCCGCAACCACATTTGAAAGAAGAAAAGATGGTGTAAAGAGATGCAATATAAGACAATGCATTATTTGATTGGGCTTGTTTCAAAATAGACAATGCTGTGCCAGGTGTGTACTGTTTGAGGAGGATCAGTATCTGAGAAGGTGCTAAACGAGAGCAGAGACTAAGCAATAGCGGAGAGGTGGGTAGGCAGGAATGATAGATACCATGGTTTAGGGAAAGAGCATCAGGTAAACATGTCTAAGTAAAACGAGGAGGAAAATGAGCTGAGATTGTGTGCTGGGAGATAAATTGTATTGATCAGCACACTATCTTAGTCCCAATAATTTTACTGTGGAAGAGAGCAGGGACTGATTTAGAGCTTTGGATTTATTTGATGTTTTGACACTATCCACAATCAATCTTCTAAAAATAAATTACATGTAGGAGGACATGATTCCAGTGGCTGTGAAGTCTCGGTCTGGAGAATGCCTCTTTACAGGGTTCGAGTCAAATCAGTTTTGGATTCTGAACCAAAGCATTATTCATTTTGTGCCAGAAATGCATGCGAAGCCCCGATTTTTCTTTTGCAGCAATCTGTAGTGAAGAATCCACATACATCATCCTTATCTACTGTCCCAAAAGCATTCACAGCAAGGTCATACATCAGGATTGGTTATGTGATTGTACTTGTCCATTTCAGTGACAATGTGACTCAGTACTAGACTGATGAACAAGACCTAGTTGTGAGGAAGTAAGTGCTGGTTTCCCTTCTCTGCAGGAAAATGAGAATACAGATGTGAAATTCAGCTCATAGAGGTGAAAGGTTGTGAATACTATTGAAAGTATGATCCAACCTCCCATCCCCTTTCTCATCCTAAAGAATGTATTCTAATTAGATGAGAAGTGCTTAGCTTATAAGTCAAATATGTTCTTTCTTCCTTCATTCCAAATGCTACCTGTGTCCAGCAGAAGCTTTATCAATGTCAAGGATTCATACCATCCATGGAGCTCATTCTGGGAATAACTCCAAAGTTACCATTTCATTACAAAATAAATATTAAGCATCTTCCAAAAATATTTTTGCAGGAAATGCAAGAATTCAACAAATTGAAGATCTAGTTAAGGCCTGTCTTGCTAAGCATGTAGTCTGACTTATGAATACCATGTTAGACTCAGTCAAGCAACTTTCACAGGTTATCCCTGGAACTGGGCAATTGTGATGGTGGAGAGGTTGTTTACTCAGTTGCTAAGGGAGTATTAGCCAGACTTATCACAAAGTTGCCCCCAAAAGTACATTGTTCATTATTTGATGATTTTTTCCATTAAGGGTGGATATCCTATAGAAAGTATTGTTCACATATTTTACGGCAAGCAACAAGTTAGAGCTTCAGGCTAGGGTATGCCTGCAGTCTAGATTTTCCATAATAAGCAGAGAAGTAAAATAAACTGTTATTTCTGCTGAAGTAAAAGTCATTTTCCATTATTAACTGCATGTGCCTTTCACTGATGTGGATACTCTCAAGTTTCACAGTATATGGTACTTAAAGATGATAGATAAAGATGATACAGTATATGAGACATCTTGGAGGAACATGTGCCATGCATTCAATTTTAGCGCTACATAAACTTTGGAAAGTTAAAACTTTGGTGGAAAGAAAAGCTGCAGGTAAATGAGACAAGAATGAATTTATTGTACAATCGTGCTGTATTTCACATATTCCAAAAGACCAGCGAATTACTTTATTTAGCTGGCAAACTATCAAGCTAAAATATTTACTTGGGTTAGACTTTTAAAGAGTCCCAATACAAAAGCAGTAAATTGCAAAGTTTCCTTCACATGTAGATACCTATTATAGCATCACTTTTCAATTATGAATGTTTCATCATTGAACTTCAAACTATAATTGAATTCCAGCTTTCATGCCTGGTTGGCTCAGCATTTTTCAGTGATGCATGCATGTATGCATTTATGTGTGCACAGACCAAAAGTGAAGCTGAAAATTCTGAGTCATTTCTTGTGAAACTCCTACAGGATTGCTGTGGTATAGTTGTGAATTTGTCTGGATACTGCTAACGTTGGGTTCTGGCTGTCTTTCTGGATTTCATTGAAGAACCTTCCATTGGCCACAGAACAATTTCTGTCCTTGTAATGATCTGATGTAAGCAACTTGGATCAACATCATTTCCATAGATGCTACCTGACCTGCTGAGCTCCTCCAGCATTTTGTGTGTGATGCTTATGATCTACAGCATCTGCAGATTTGCTTGTGTTTTGGATCAACATCCCATGGTATTCCTGGATGCTCAGTAGTCTAATGCTAAATCACAATAAACTTCCAAAATGCTGGTGTCTTACAGTTTCGGTCCATTTATACATCTGTTGTAGACAGCAGCCGAGGTAAAAGTAACATTTAGCATTTTATACATAAGAATAAAACACAACTGCAGGTATTCGAAGTCTGAAATACAACAGAAAATACTGGAAATACTTGAAATGCCAAGCAGCATTTAGGAGGTGAGAAACCAAGAGAACATTTCAGTTTGATGACCTTTCTCCTGAACTAGAAGAATGAGAAAACAAGCATGTTTTACGTTGCAGAGAATGAGTGGAGAGAACAAAGGGATGCCTATGATAGGGCAAAGAACAAGAAAATGACACCGATCCCTTTGGTGCCATCTGAGGGTTGGAAGTGAAAGGTTGTCGATTATGTCTAATCTATCTGGAGGAGGTGTAAATCAAGAAGACAGAGGAGAGAGAAACAGCAAGCACTGTTGGATGTAGAGCATGGTAGTTACTGGAAATGTGAGATTAAAGTGAATATTTTCAATACTAAGCAGCGTTGGTAGCAAGTTGTAAGAAAAGAATTCTGAGTTACAGTCACAGATCGATGACCTTACTGGTTCTCACACAAACAGAAAATTTCAAAGTACATTTATTATCAAAGTGTATCTACTATATACAACCTTGAGATTCGTCTCCTTACAGGCAGCCACAAAACAAAGACACCCAATAGAATCCATTAAAAAAGAAGATTGTCAAACACCTAATGTGCAAACAATAAAAAGCAAATAACATTTGGAATCAAGGTTCACAGAAGTGATTTCACAGCCACAAAGCCAGTCACAGCTGATCCTGGAGCCAGATAGTTCAGGCCACAGCCTCCAGGTTCAACGCAAAGTTGAGTAAACTTCATTGAGCAGCAAGCTGAACGCTGGTCCCAGCTCCCTGACTTTTAAAATCTCACCCAGTACTTAAATCGGCCAAACCTCGGCTTGTTCCTCATTCTCAGGCCCGGGCCACTCTGCCTCACCTCGGATCTGCCGCTTCAAATCGGCTCTAAGTCCACTCCAGCAATCGGCAAACGTTGGCTTGTGATCAGAAGTATTTTTATGTGGCAAAGAACGTCAAGTAAAGAAATCAGTTATAAGTTAAGGACATAAAATAATGTTAAATTATATGATGCTACTTGTACTGTGAGTCATGCAGTTGTCATTTATTTAACAAAACAGTGAGGAGCTTTGAAGCTACAAGGCTGGAATATTTTATGGATGTGGAGGGAGAAGTTATGGGATGTGTTTCTGTAATATCACTTTATGAACAGCACTCCACTCAATATCTCCTCTATACACGTTATAAATCAAATTCTGTTATGTATACTGATGACAGGAATCATAACCCTGAATAAAAAGAAAACAGTATGTTTATCGAAGGAGAAATCCTTGTCTAATTGTCCATTGCAGTGTACTAATATGAAATGTGTTGATTAGGCCCAGTGAAGATTATCAGTGACCTGTGTTACTCTTTCCCGGTTTCCTTTAATAGACATTTCGTGGCAGATGTGGTAGAACTTCTGTATTCCTAGCGTCTTTTACAAAAGACCTGTAAGTGCTTTACAACCTTTGTCAGATGATGACTGATGTTTATTGGTAGCTGAAAATTGAATGTCTTCTGTGATAATGAGAATCTGCAGTAACAGACCCTAAGACTCCTTCCAGCTTCTTTCTGGCTTTGATTAGCTGATCAGCATGCAAGGTACATAATGCATATAAAAAGGGCAGTGTATTCAAGGTGACTAAGCAGTCAGTCTATAACTGGCAAAGAGCCTATCCAGAGATAAAAAAATAATCTGGGTGTTATAACTCTGAAATCAGACACAGTAATATGCAGGAAGAATTAACAAGTGTTAAAATTGCTAAGAATATGTTTTAAACTTTTCGAATGTTGTTGTGGATAAAAACGTTTTAACATGTGGTTCTGCAAAGGTCAGGCAAATTGCAATTGATTAGTTTGGTCAGTCCTACTTGTCTATATCTGTAATTAGTGCTGATCCCCCCAGGTGAAAGGGGAAGCAGTTTGTTTGGTGAGGCAATGGCACAGATTGAAGGCTGGGTGTGTTATGAAGGAGTGTCTAACTCTGATAGTAGTATGCAATCAATCCGTGGAGGAGGCCAGAACATTTGGCTTCATTCTGGCAGACGGGGGATTTCTTGCTGGCCAAAGAGCAAGTGGTACAGGAAAATGCTATGGACAGAGTATCCTACAAGTAATAAGGTGCTATGGGACTTGGCTGCTGCAAACCTTCACGGATTAATCTTCAAGGCTGTATAGGTAAATCTGTTTAAATGAGAGATAGAAGGCTTAAATGATAGAGTACTTATAACTTAGCAGAAATTTCGTTCACATAATATTTCCTCAGCTGGTTAGTCTGTTAACATGTTATTTATGTGAATATTAGTCTGTACTTGTAAAAGACTTGAAGTATTTGCATAAGATTGGGCTTTTTACAATCAGTAGCATTGCTGAGGAGTAAACTGTTTAATTTTCTAAGCAGCCATCAACATTATAAAATTGTAAAAGTGGTTGCACTTAAAAACAAAAACAAAGTTCCATTGGGGGTGACTGGTGAAACGTTCTTTTTCCAAAGGAATTTATTTTATTACCACTGCTTTGGCTTTGGCATTCATTGTGCCATTTTTTCCGGTAATAATACCTTGCCATTGAAGCACAGGAGAATGTTTTAACCTAATTCATGGTCACATTGAAGGGCATTATCATGCCACCCATGTGTCACATCAGCATAATGAACAAATCACTTGTACTGTATACAGTTAACCATATAACAATTACAGCACGGAAACAGGCCATCTCGGCCCTTCTAGTCCGTGCTGAACTCGTACTCTCACCTAGTCCTGCCGACCTGCACTCAGCCCATAACCCTCCATTGCTTTCCTGTCCATATAGCTATCCAATTTAACTTTAAACGACAACATCGAACCTGTCTCTACCACTTCTGCTCGAAGCTCAGTCCACACAGCCACCACTCTCTGAGTAAAGAAGTTCCCCCTCATGTTACCCCTAAACTTTTGTCCATTAACTCTCGACTCATGTCCTCTTGTTTTAATCTTTCCCACTCTCAATGGAAAAAGCCTATCCATGTCAACTCTATCAATCCCCCTCATAATTTTGAACACCTCTATCAAGTTCCCCCTCAACCTTCTGCGCTCCAAAGAATAAAGACCTAACTTTTTCAACCTTTCTCTGTAACTTAGGAGCTGAAACCCAGGCAGCATTTTAGTAAACCTCCTCTGTACTCTCTCAATTTTATTGACATCTTTCCTATAATTAAGTGACCAGAACTGTACACAATACTCCAAATTTGGCAGTTCACCTCCACCTCAAGAATTTCGCTGAATGTATCTTTCTAAATTTTTTTCTTTTTAATATCCTCTTTTTGGAGGAGGTTCATGCAATGTTTTTTATAGCTGGAACAAAGTACTTGGGAAAAATTCTTCTAATAGCATTTCCACCTGTAAGTGCTACTAGATAAAGAACGTATGCATTGATTATGACAGCACCACAACATGGCTGTCTCTGCTTGTCTTAGTTACGAGTTGTCAGGCACACTAACATGGTTTATGTCATGGAGTCTTAGAGGGATACAATGTGGAATCAGACCCTTCAGATCACCGAGACTACACCGACCAGCAAGAACCCATTTTTACACTAACAGTAACTCATTTTGTCCCCCACATTGCAGACATCCCACCCTGCAAGAACTCATTTCAGGGAGGTAGCACCATCAATTTGCGGGAGACTCCCGGAACCTCCAGGAGAGGTGGGATGTCTGCAATGAAGTAGCTCCTTAGCAGCTGGCCAGCTAGCTTAATTAACGTTAGCTATGCTAATGAATGAATGACACCTGTTAAACTTACCTCAACATGTCTTTTACAGTCTTAACCCACCATGGGCAATAGAAAAGTCACTGTTGCAAACAGTGCAGCGAGCAACACTGTCATTATTTTGACCCCTATTAGGCAGGGGTACACCTTAGTGTAGTCTGGGGTGACGTACGTTTTATATTTTCTTTTTTTGGAACAGTCTGCCATGGCATGCTCTCACTCTTTCTCGTGGTCGCTCACGCGCTCTCACTGTCTCACGTGCGTGGTCTCTCGTCGCTCCTGCGCTCTCGCTTGCTTTCTCTCTCGCTCTCTTGCTCATGCGCTCTCGCTTGCTTGCGCTCGCTCTCTCTTGCACACGCTCTCTCTCTCGTGGTCGCTCTCATGCTCTCTCTTGCTTTCTCTCACTCGCTCGCTCTCAAAAAAATTGATTTCTGTGATATTGTATATAATTTGTGGGCATCAGGGAGCCACTAATAATATGTGGGAGACTCCCGGAACTTCCGGGAGAGGTGGGATGTCTGACTTTGTCATCATCTCCCCCGCCCCCAACCACATATTCAGCCACTCAGCTGCTCATTAGTGTGGCCAATTAACTATTGACTCAGACTGTTCTATGATGTAGAAGAAAACTGCAGAACCCTAGGAAAGCCCACACAAGTTACAGGCAGAAAGTGCAAAGTCCGTGCAGGTTAGGACTGAATTTGGATTGTTGGGCCTTTAAGCCGACAGCTCTGAAACTCCTGCCCTATGCCAATTGGTACAAATTAGCCAGTCTATTGTTGCCCACCTGATTTTATTTGGATCTCTAGAAATCTTACCCACCACTGAACATCTTCAATCCACACATACAACAGCCCCAACTTTTATTTTTGTAATTTCTTTAGCTATCAAAAAAAAAGGCCCAGATATTCAGCCATGTGGCACTATTTTTGTTTTGGTGCTACACAAATAAATTCCATGACGTTTCCTCCTCTTTGGGTCAACCACACCTCCCTTATCCCACCATGGTACCAACCTTCAGACTGCCCTCCGACTCCAACCTTTTCTCAGTCGAGATTTTGATCTGTGTCTCCAACAGTCCCCTGAACTTTAGGCACTTCTGTAGTTAATAGCAGCAGACTCACCACTGAAAACATTCTTGCCACGTTTTGATGAAACTAATTCCTACTTTTGAGGGATAAAATTATTTTCCATATCAACATCTTCGGGCACTTCACAGAAATATAACCTTACAAAAAAATTGTTGCCAAGACAAGAATCAAAGAAGTCGATTTTAATGAGAAGCTTAAAAGATAGAGATTATCTGGAGAGGTATTTAGAACATAGAACAGTATGGTATAGGAACAGGCCCTTTTTTTGGCCTATGATGTGGCAAACTAAATGTTCAGTTATGTAATTTCTTGCTAATCCCCTCTGCCCTTACAATGTTCATTTCCCTCAATTCTCTGCACATACCATGCCTATCTAAGAACTTCTTAAACACCTGAATTGCATTTGCCTCAACTTGGTAGTGCATACCAGGCACCCACTACTCTTTTTGCAAAAAAAAACTTGCTCTCTACATCTCATTTGAACTTATCCCCCCCATCTCCATTTTAAATGTGTGTTCTCTGGTATTAGACGTATGGACCCCAGCAAAAGATACCAATTGTCTGTTCTATTTATTTTCTCATAATCTTATAAACTTCGTTCAAGTATCTTATGAGCTTCCTCTGCTCCAGAGAAACAACACAAGTATATCTAACTTCTCTTCATAGCACATGTGCTCTAATCCAGGCAGCATTCTGATAAACCTCTTCCACATCTTCTCCAAAGCCTCAACATCATTTGTGTAATGGCGCAACCAAAATTGAAAGCAATACTCCAGATGCTGCAACATAATTTCCCAACTCTTGGCAAACCAGAGAAAATTTGCAGATGCTGGAAATCCGAGCAACACACACAACACACTGGAGGAACTCAGCAGGCCAGGCAGCATCTACAGAAAAGAGCACAATTGACATTTCTGGCCAAGACCAGGGACATTTTGAATGAAGGCAAGGTTGCATTTGTGATGGTAATGGGTTTGCTGACCACAAAGTTTTAAACTCAAACAAAGATCTTAAGTCCTATCAGATATAAATAGCCACATGTACTCTCACTAAAGGAAGATTATACTGTAACTATCCAATCTTCAAAGACTTATTAACTTCCCTGTTTATTCTCCATGGCAAGTTTAACTGCCAATACTCACTACTCGAGTGGTGGGTCCCCTCTCTCTACAAGAAGATAATAGCAGCTGACAAAGTAGTTTAAAACAGTTCATTTATTTTCAGTGATATACATTTAAATCCAAGCAACATTCTTAAAACATATTTGAAACTCACAGTGGATTTCTATCTTAAGCATTTCCAAATTTAAAAAAAACATTTCTAAAACACAAAGGTTTCCCAATACACAAAGAAGAGGATCTCCAAAACACAGGTAGAATTCCTAAAAACTAAAAAGATATGTCAATGATGCAGACAGGGGCTATATACAGAGCCTGTTTGCAAAGCTGTTGTATAGACGGTATTTGTTATAACTTTAAAGTGGTTACTGCTTTCTATTTACATTTTAAGAACTGAAGACTGGCTCCCATTTACAACCAGAAGCCAAACAATGGTTAGTTGGAAGTTTACCTACATCTGTTTAACTTTCAAGTGGCAGCTACTGTGTTTAGAAAGTGAATTTGGCAAAACAGGAGGCTCCCTTGCCCGGGAAACCAATATCCATCCTGTATTTGTTGCATTGAATAACAATGATCCAGAAGGCTAGAGCCAATTGTATTGAGAGTTGAAGGTATAGATGCGGGAAGTCTCAGGCAAACACAACCCTGCTGAACCCATTTAATGCTAGGCTGTTGAATGTTAATGTGTTTATCAATGGAGAGAAAGAGGTAATGATGGGCATTACATTTTCATACTGCATCGCTTTTACTGTAACCCAAATGATTTTGAACATCCAAGGACTTCTATCATGGGAAACAGAAATTGTTATCTATCTTCAACATTCCCTGAAAGGTGCTGGACAGTCCTGCAATCTTAAATTCTGCCAATAATCTGCAAATCTGAGCTTTCAGAGATGGTGCTTTCTTTGTGAACAAAACTGGAATGCCTCCTGTCATCAATCTCAAATAATTGAAAAACAGGGAGGTGCTGCAGACTTGAGAAGATGTTAAATTCCTTTTGCACCATTTAGTATAATCTTGCCCATTGCCCTGTGTTACTTGATTACTAAGGAAACTATTTTTTTAAAAAAAACAAAGGGTAAATGATTTCAACCACTGAAGTAGCATTATCAAAGGGCCAAAGTGGGGTTACTAGTGAGGGAACTGGCTTGTAAAATGCTTCAAACCATCAAAGACTTAACACTGTATACCTTTGATCTAGGAGAAAAACTGGAATGCAAAACACTATAATATCTGTGTTCATCATCTTAAATTATATGGTAATGGAGCTAAGTATTTAGCTACATATCAAGCTGTCTTAGTGATATTAATAATTTATTATTTATAGGGTTTGATTTCATACATTAGGACATACCCTTAATGATAGTGCCATCTTCAAGCAACAGTCTCCAAATTCTTCAGATTCCTTGATTCCCACTCATTTATATATGTTACTATCATTTTAATGCTCTTTGAACATTCCAAATGCTTCAATTAGATGTGCTGGTTGAATGTTCTCTCAGTATTTTGAAACTTTATTTTGAAGTTTTTTCTTTCACTGACAATAGGTGCAGTTATTTGGGAATAATTTTTGCTGTTTAATAGCTACTTGAATATCAGACCTGTAATAAAAGGTTGCCAATGTACAGTTCATCATATGTTATTAATGTGTTTTTCAAATCCATCCAGTGATTGTAATCTCAGAAGGAATGATGGAAATCCCCTTAAAAGTATGACAGCTGGTTTTAGTGATACTGATAATTTGAGAAGCTTTTTTTGTTAAAGACCATAGTTCTTGAGATAATGGAATGCCCAAGAAATAGATAATAGTTGTGATATATCTGATCTAGTCTTGTCCATAACATTTCTGAGGGGCTTTGTTTGCAGAGGAACTGGCGCTGCTTCAAGCAAAGTTTCTACATTAGGTTCAGTGCACCTGGAAGAGAGTTTCCCGACCTCTAACCTGGGCTTTGCCAAAAATGAAATGGGACCTCACAGCCAGCAGGATTAGACACTTTGGAGAACTCAGATTGGGGTGTTGTACCCAAAACCACGCACGTTTTGAAAAGTATGACGGTGACCAGAGGTTCAGGATGGAATTAATGCTGTTCAGCCGTTCAAGCTGAAGAGAACCAAACTGACCACTGTGCTTCTTCAGCAGTCCTGTAGCACATCCCCAGTGTCACTTGGGGAGTTGACTCTTAGATCTTCCAAGCAGGAAATCAGGTTTATGATCCAAAATCTTATAAATTGATTGGCGCTTTTAGACACAAGAGATTCTGCAGAAGCTGGAAATCTTGAACAATATACACAAAATGCTGGAGGAACTCAGCAAATCAGGCAGCATCTATGGAGGAGAATAAACAAAATGACATTTAGGGCCAAGAGCTTTCATCAGGACCTTTCATCTGAAGGTCTTAAGTTATTTTGGATCTCCAGATTAGAAGGTGAAGCTTAGTTGCTTTTTGTTTTATTTCCCTGAATGCCTGGGATATTTTAAGATTAATAAGAGCCTTGTCACTGACCCCATAAATCCCTCCTCAGCTCTATCTATCACAGACTGTCAGAGCTGTACTTACTGTGCTTGTCCGAGGCTCAATTATTTTTCGGACCTCCTTTCAGGACTTAAGGGTAAGAGGGCCAGTGAGATAGGAGCTCTGCATCTGGCCCAGTTCGGAATGTGGTCTCAGGCAGCAGGTTTAGTTCTGTATGCCACTAAGGCAGTTTAGGCTGGATTTAAGTAATTGAAGTTCTTCTGAGTGAATTGTACTAGTGGGGTAATGAGAGAATAATTACCATATTTCCAGCTCTACTCCCAGATGCCTAAATCATGGACTAAGCACACACTGTAAGATGAAAAAAACATCCCTCTAACTATGGAAGCCCAGCAGAGTTAATGTGGAGAACCTGTACAAACCCAGGGTTTAAACTGAGTTGTTGACCACATGGATTGTTAATCCCAAATGAACTCTTTGAAACTGAATTGTTAATCCCTTAGCATTTGCTGAGGTATTTTATGAACAGAAGAAATGAGTACAAGAGTAGGTCATAAAACTCTTCAAAACTGCTCCATCAGTCAGTAATGTGATGTCACGTATTGCACCTTATCCCTTCACTTCTTTCATTATTGGTGGAGATAAAGAATTGATAAAATTGTGAGTCAGGATGGTATGATTGCAGATTTTTCTGCTGTAAGATTGGCCCTCATAATACTGTATTTGAAAACCTAACTGATAATTTGTAAAATTATTTGCCTTAAATTGTGTTCATATATTGTAATCTTCGACTGTATTACTTGACAGCAACACTAAATACACTTAAGTTCCCACTTATTGCAGTCCACGCCTCCTTCAGTTAATCTTGCACATACATATAATTGACTTTATTTGCCTCTTGTCATCATATGTTGTTGCAAAGATGAGCCCATGAAAAGGAGAAACAAGGGAGCATCCTTGTAGATTCATTTTGAGAGGGTTCAAACAAGCAAAGTTGCACACTTACCATGGAAAGCCAAGCATGTAGAATTTTATTTTAAGCATATTAAGTCATTCAGCTATTACTGTTGGAGCAGAAATTTTAAAGCAGAAGGGGTTTGAGAAAAGTAGCTGGAACTGCAGCTGGAAGCCCAATGTGAATGCTGCAGATGGAGAATTTTACTTTAATGTACTGTATGTCCCACAGTCAGTGAGCAATGCAACACCATCTGTTTTTGTGCGGGTAGATAGAGCAGCATTACTGCTTCTCATGAAACCCACAGCTGAAGCATATTTTAAAGGGATGAAGGATGGTCTGCTTCCTCTTCTGAATGTGCGTCAGTCGGCCCTGCTTGTTACATTTTGCTTTATCAAAACGGTTGCCATAAGAACATTTGTTTCTAAATACTGACACGATAAATCAAGCTGGCTCATTCGTTCTCGTAAAAACATGCATTTTGGAATAAATCCTGTGTCAATAAGACAGGGCCATTTTAGCGTCAACTTTAGGGTATAAAAGAACATTGAAACTTCACCCTTAACACGAACTGCTTCAACTTCACATGGATAAAATATTAACATGGTATGCACTCCTTTCCAAATGAGGAAGAGTGAAAAGAAGCAACAGGCAGCATTTCCTCAATGTGCTGATGGTGCAGTTAATCAAGTATTAAATACAAATCTCTAAAGCTACATATATCTTGTGCGTATTGTGGTTGTTTTAGTCCAAGCCATCCATTTTCAGAACTATGTACAGACATCTTTCCTATTGCATGGAATCTATCTCTAATGAGACAATGAAGGAAATCATATTGATTATGCATTGTTGTTGCTTCTTGTGACCAAATGATGTGCTTTCATTGACAACAGTTACCTCACTTAAATCTTTCATTTTTGTTCTTTTCATATATGTCAATTGCATGAAACTAATAGTGTTTGTTTACCAACAAAAAAGAGAAAATCTGCAGATGCTGGAAATCCCAGCAACACACACAAAATGCTGGAGGAACTCAGTAGGCCAGGCAGCATCAATGGAAAAGAGTACAGTCGATGTTTTGGGTTGAGACCCTTCAACAAGACTGGAGAAAGGTCTTGGACTGATACATCGACTGTACTCTTTTCCATAAATGCTGCCTGGTCTGCTGAGTTCCTCCAGCATTTTGTGAGTGTCTGTTTAACAGTGTACATCAAGAGTGGTAGGTTTAACACAATGCTAAGACATTCCTAGCTCTCTCAGCAGTAAGCACAAATAGCAAAGCTTTAAATCATATGGGATAATTGTATCTGTATTAGAATTATTTGCACCCCATTCTTCTGGTAAGTAAGATAACATCATCAAACCATTAATTTCTGATTTAGCAGAGCTAAAATTGAAAGACTCATTTGTGTGTGCAGTGAGATGTAAGGATTCAGTGATCAAACCAGCTCTGCACTAATTTGTTTCTTGGTTTTGGAGTAAACAAGCTGCTAGTCCGTGAAGGTTTAGATAAAGAAGTCCAATGAAGGAAAGACAAATTACCTTTTGGACTTCATTCAAGTTGGTTTTTGGATACTTTGGAAGCCTGTTCATTGAAAATGATGAATGAGAATAAAGACAAATATCGTGAAAGGAGGAGAGAATGTTATTATTGGAAAACCATTATGCCAAATTTGATTTGACATATAATAAACCCCAGCACAAAGCTGGATGTGTAATTGTTTTCATTACAAAGCTTTAGTGAGACTCGTGTGACTTTGCGTCTGCTCAGTGTATGTGTAATGATCTATGCTGAATTGATTCAAAACATTTCTTGCCTAGCTGTAATGTGCACATATGACATACTTCCTAGACTGGGAAATTTAAGCCCAATCCCGGGCTCCATCTTTCTATTTGGTAGTGGTATTGAACATTAAGTTATTAAATGGTTTGTTTAAAGTTTCTGCATGAGCTGTGCTTGCATTTTCAAACATTACCCTGTATTGGACTTTTAAGAGGTTGTATTGCGGCAAACCTGCTTTTCTACAGATTGTCAATGTAAAAGTATGCTTTGCAAGGAGAAACTTCAGGCAATAAATGAAATCACTTGCTTAACCTTTGCTTGCTTTAAAAAAGGCTGTGTCAAAGACAATAGGCTGATGCTTGCTGTCAAACTGAGTCCCCAGCATCCCTTCTCCCATCTTCCCATCTGTGCAGAACCTTCCTGGCATAATCCAAACATCTGAAAAGCTCTGAATTTGCATTTTTCTCTTTTCTTTCATTGTATAGTGTGGAAGCATAATTACACATATGTTGATATTATGTAAATACCTTATATTTCAACAAAACAACACCTCCCTCCCCTCTATTGCTTAACTAGTGTACTACTGGAATTTTGAACTCCAGGCAAATCTGTTAAATGGTTGCTGCACATAGCACCAATGTCAAATCAGGAGTTGCAAAAAAAAAATTAAAATTCGGACATCGTTAGTTTAGGAAAGAGTGGGAGCAATTTGCTTCCTGAGAAAAATGTTAAAAAATCTGACCCGCAGATTTTGCAGATGGCAGTTGCATACTGGACTGGCAGGAGCATGGAGAAGAGCGTGAGGCAGGTCACACAGAAAAGTCGGGGATAATAGGGCAGACATATTTCCTGGAGACCCCACCTTCTGATTAATAACTACCTGAGGTAATCCTCCACAAATCTCAATTTCATTCTCCTAACGTTGTCAAAATATTATCTTCCCCTCCCCTACCCCCACCCACACCTCTAGCACTCAACTAGGGGCAATTTGCAGTAACCAATCCAGCTGTGGGAGGACACTTGTGCACTTGGAAGAAGATCACACTCACAGGCGGTGCCCACGGTCAGCCTTGAAACCGGATATTTGGTGTTGTGAGGCAAGGACCCTACTGCCTGTACCTCTGTGCTGGTAACAATGGCTGGCATTTGCATAATCAGGAGGGTTGCCTCCATTTTACATATAGAACTTGATATTTATAAATGAAGAATTATCTCGAGGAATATGAAAATATCAAATAATTGGTCAATAACAGGGTCACATAGTGCAAACAGCCTTCTGTGCAGAAATATTGTAGCAATGGAATCTAAAAGGAAAGTTGTGGTTATTAAACTTTTGAATAGTTACATTTTTGCCATTTTGTTCACTTGTGTAGATAAAAGTGTGATCTGAAACCTGTAAAGTAAACTTCTGATTGACCTTGGCAGTTGATACTGATGAAATCTAATCCATTTGACTTTAAAGAGCATTTTGGCTTTGTGGAACATGCTCACTGAATCTTTAGAGAACAGGATAAACAAGACGATTTTCAGCACAATACCACGGAAAATCATCGTAGCAAAGTGATGTACAACATTACTATGTGAGTTTTCGAACAAATAATTTTCCAAAAAGCTCACATCATTTCAATATCCTCCTTTGTGAAAGAATTTTTGTGCCAAACATTAATAACTGACATGAAACCATTAAGACCATAAGACATAGAAGCAGAATTAGACTGTTTCAACCATCGAGTCTGCTCTGCCGTTCCATCAGGCTGATTGATAATCTCTCTCAATCCCATTGTCCTGCCTTCTCCCTGTCAAATCAAGAACTCATCCACCTCTGCTTTAGATATACTCAATAACTTGGCTTCCACAGCCATCTGTGTAATGAATTCCCCAGGTTCACCACCCTATGGCTAAAGAAATTCCTTCTCATCTCTGTTCTAAATGGACGTCTCTATTTTTAATTTGTGCCCACTGCTCCTGGACTTCCCCACTATAGCAAACAACCTCTCCACATCCACTCTATGCAGACCTTTCAATATTCAGTAAGATCTCCCTATTCTTATAAACTCCACCGAGTACAGGTCCAGAGCCACCAAGCGCGTTTCATATGATGACCCTTTCATTCTCAGAATTGTTCTCATGAACCTCCTCTGGATCCCTTCCAATGCCAACACCTCTTAGGTAAAGGGCACAAAATGGCTCCCAATACTCCAAGCATGGTCTCACATCCTTGCTCTTATATTCTAGTCCACACAAAATGAATGCTAATATTGCATTTGTCTTCCTCACCACCACCTCAACCTGCAAGTTAACCTTTAAGGAATCCTGCATGAGGACTCACAAATTCCTTTGCATCCCTGACTTTTAAATTTGCTCCC
The DNA here is from genome assembly GCF_030028105.1 of Mobula birostris. Classification (NCBI taxonomy): domain Eukaryota; kingdom Metazoa; phylum Chordata; class Chondrichthyes; order Myliobatiformes; family Myliobatidae; genus Mobula; species Mobula birostris. The sequence continues at coordinate 97,479,598 of NC_092372.1, read as the reverse complement.
CAGTTAGAAAATAGTCAATGCCTGACTATACACTTCCCTACACTATATTTCATCTGCCACTTCTTTGTCCATTCTCCCAATCCATCCTTCTGCAGATTCCCTGCTTCCTCAACACTTCTTGCCCCTCCACCTACCTTCGTATCATCTGTAAACTTGACCAAAAAGCCATCAATTTCTTCATCCAAATCAGTGACATAACATGAAAAAAGCTGTCCCACACTGACCCCTGCAGAACACCACAGTCACTGGCAGCCAATCGGAAAAGGTCCCTTTTATTCTCACTCTCTGCTCCCTGGCAGTCAGCCAATCTTCTATCCATGCTAGTATCTTTCTTGTAATAACATGGGCTCTTATCTTGTTAAGCACCCTCATATGTAGCACCTTGTCAAAGGCCTTCTGAAAATCCAAGGAAGCAACATTTGCTGACTGTCATTTGTCTATCCTGTTTGTTATTTCATCAAATAATTCATTATCAGGCAAGATTTCCCCTTAAGGAAGCCATGCTGACTTTGACCTATCTTATCATTAGTCTCCAAGTACCCTGAAACCTCGTCATTAATAATGGACTCCAACATCATTCCAACCACTGAAGTCAGACCAACTTGCCTCTAATTTCCTTTATTTTGCCTCTCTCCCTTATTAACGAGTGGAATGGCATTTGCAATTTTCCATTCCAGAATCTAGCAACTCTTGAAAGATCTTCTTCAAACTAAGGCCTCCACAATATCTTCAGCTACCTTTTTCCAAACCCTGAGATGTACTCCATCTGGTCCAGGTGACTTATCTATATTCAGACCTTTCAGCTTCCCAAGCACCTTCTCCTTAGTAATAGCAATAACACTCACTTCTGCCCCTGACACACAAAATTCTGGCGTACAGCTAGTGTCTTCCACAGTGAAGACCGATGCAAAATACTTACTAAGTTTGTCTGCCATTTTTTTGTTTCTCCTATTACTATCTCCTCTGCGACATTTTCCAGTAGTCCGTTATCAACTCTCACCTCTCTTTACTCTTCATATATCTTTTTGTATCCTCTTTTGTATTATCAGCTAACTTAACTTCATATTCTATCTTCCCTCTCCTTATGGCTTTTTTAGTTGCCTTAATTCATTTTAACAGCCTTCCCAATCCTCTCACTTCCCACTAATTTTCACTTATATTATTGCCCTCACTTTTCCTTTCATGCTGTCTTTGACTTCCTTTGTCAGCCACAGTTATGTTGTCCTCCCTTTAGATCATTTCTTCATCCTTGGGATGTATCTATCCTGTGTCTTCAGAATTGCCTCCAGAAACTCCAGCCATTGCTGTTCTGCCATCTTCCATCTAGTGTCCCCTTTCAAAAAACTTTGGCCAGCTCTTCTCTCATGCATTAACTCCACTGTAATACTGATGGATTTGACACTACCTCACTACTTTTTAATTTCTACTTTTGCACTATTTATTTAATTTAACATTTAATATATAAATATATATTTACTGTAATTCATGTTCTTTTCTCTATTATTATGTATTGCATTGTGCCGCTACCGCAAGATCAACAGGTTTCACAACATATGCTGGAGATATTAAACCTGATTCTGATTCTGAATCAGATTTAGATTCTCCTTCTCAAACTGCAGGGTGAATTCTATCATATTATGATCACTGTCTCCTAAGGGTTTCTTTACCTTAAGTTCTCTCATCAAATCTGTTTTTTTTCACACAGCGTCCAATCCAGAACAGCCTTTACCCCCCGAGAGGGCTCAACCACGAGTTGCTATAAAAACCATCTCATAGGCATTCTACAAATTTCCTCCTTTGGGATCCAGCACCAATGTGATTTTCTCAATCTACCTGCATATTGAAATCCCCATGACTATCATAACATTTTCCTTATAACATGCTCTTTCTATCTCCCCCTGTAATTTGTACCTTACATCCTGCCTACTATTCAGAGGCCTGTATGTAACTCCCAATCAGGGTCTTTTTACCCTTGCAGATTGCTTACTTTACCCACAAGGATTGTACATCTCTCCAATCCTACGTGACCTCTCCCTAAGGATTTGATTTCATTTTTTACCAATACTGCCACCCTAACCCCTCTGCCTTCCTTTCTGATACAAAGTGTATCCTTTGATGTTAAGCCCCCAAATATGGTTTTCTTTCTGCTACGACTCAGTGGTGCCCACAACGTCATACCTGCCAACCTCTAACTGGGCTACAAGATCACCTACCTTCTTCTGTATACTGCGTACATTCAAATATAACACCTTCAGTCCTGTATTCATCAGCCTTTTCAATATTGCCCTGGATTACATTTAAATTCATTTAAACCCTAAGTGAATTTTACCCTGTCATCTGCATGTCCTTTCTTGCAGTGGCAGCTATCAACTCTAATAGTAATGTGTGCTAAGATTTGATTGAGTTGTGCACAAGGTTTAATTGAACATACTAGAATTCATAATACATCTTCATTTGCCTGCTCCAACCTTTTGAAGATATACTCAGTAATTTAAAATTTACCCAAGCCTACATCAGTCATATTACCACAAAGGATGACTTCAGTGGAAGGCTCTGCATTGGCTTAGTGTGTGGCAGACTACAAGATCAAAGAAATAGAAAACAGTGCAAGCGATCAGTTCATGACCTATCTGAATGATGGTTGTTAAAACCTGGGACATTAAGATGACTGTTTCTCCCCAGTCTTAACAGAGACTTTCCAACTCAGTGAGCGTTTTCAATCATTCCCTGAAGGTAAAGTAATCTGCCTTATTTTTAATGCGGATTGCATCTTTTCCCCCGATTGGTTATTTGGCTTGTTATTGTTGTTGTATGTGCCAAGATAGAGTTTAAGTTGTTGCTTTACATACACTTCACACAGGTCATTTCATCATGTCAGTTCATTGAGGTAATACAAGAGACAAGCAACGCAAAATACAATGTTACAGTTACAGAGAGAGTGTAGCGCAGGCAGAGATGCAATGCCACAGCAAGGGAGATTGTGCGGTAAAGAGGCCATCTTATTTTACAAGAGGTCTGTTCACCAGGCTTAGTACAGTGGGACAGAAAAACTGGTTTTGAACCTGATGGTACATGCTTCCAAGAAGGAGTACCAACAGAGGAATTACATCTCTACCTTATTGGTGAATATTAGAAAATATAGGAGTTTTATATCCAGTCATACAAAAATCCTGTTAACAGACTTGATTCAGTCTGGTAAATTGATTTATCGACACATTGTCATGGTGCTCGCTCAGAGGACTGGACCCAGGTGCAGAGGAACAGCAGGCTTTCTCTGTTACGGAGGTCGCTGGCACGAAGAGCTGCAGATGGCAGGCTCACAGTTCGAACCAGGAGCAGAGGAATGGCAGGATCCCCAGGAAGAGACGGAAACAAGAGGTTAGACATCGGAATACCAACAGAGCCTCGGAGGATTGACTGAGCAATACCGTGAGACAATTCACTCTCTCTGACACAGTGACTCCCCCAGACACTGATCACAGAATGTGGGAAATGTGTGCCAGCCACAATTAATTTAACATGATTAAACCAAAAACACAAGGGCTTAACAACTTTTCTTCAGATATTGATTGGTAAATACAGGTGCCCAAGAACCCTAGAAGCTCAACGCTCTACACAAAACCTCAGGGCTCATGACACACATGTACCGAGGTACAATGAAAAACATCTTGCATCTCGTTCATACAGATTAATACTGTATATTACAAAAGTGTTTCGAGACAGGACAAGGTAAAACAGTAAGAGTAGAGAATAAAGTGTCACAGTTACAGAGAAAGTGCAGCGCAGGCACACAATAAGGTACAAGGGCATAACGTGGCAGACTGAGGGGTAAAGAGTCCTTTCTAATTATTCTATCCCACTGTTATAAGACCATTGAACTCGGGAATGGAAGTTGCCCTTGAGGCTGGTGGTACGTGCTTTCAGGTTTTTTGTATCTTCTGCCCAAGGGGAGAAGTAATTGTGCCCAAAGTGGATGGGGTCTTTAATTATGCTGGCAGTTTTACTGAGGCAGTAAGAATCATACACAGAGTCCATGGAGGGGGGGCTGATTTCCTGATCTTCTAAGCTGTGCCCAGAACTCTACGGTTTCTTGCGATCATAGGTAGAGCAGTTGTAATACCAAGCTCTGACGCATCCAAATAGGATGCATTTTATGGTGTATCAGTAAAAATTGTTGAGTGTTAGAGGGGACATACCAGATTCCTTTAACCTTCTGAGGAAGTTGAGATGCTGGTGAGCTTTCTAGCTGTGCCATCAATGTGGTGGAACCAGGACACGCTAAGACTGATGTTCACTCCGAGGAGCTTGAAGCTCTCAAACTTCTCGACCCCAGCACTGTCGAGCATGTGCAACGTACCCCTTCGCGAACTCGGTGGCCAACTCTTCTGTTTTGCTGAGACGAGGGAGAATTGTTGTTGCTGGGCTCTCTATCTTCTTTGTGAACACTGACTCATTGTCAGTTGCCCACTGCAGTGGTAACATCTGCAAACTAGTCGGTGGAGTTGGAGCAGAATCTGGCCATGTACTCATGAGTGTGCAGGAGGCAGAGTAGGGAGCTGAGACAACAACCGTGTGGGCCACCAGTGTTGAGAATCATTGTAGTGGAGGCTTTGCAACCCTAACTTACTGATTTGTGATCTGTTGGTCAGGAAATCAAGAATCCAGTTGCAAAGGAAGGTATTCCTACCATTTTTCCTCTGGTAGGGGAGTCTAAGACCAGAGGATTCAGCCTCAGAATGGAGGTGTTCTTTAAGAATGGAGATGAGGAGGAATTTCTTCAGCCAGAGAGTAGTGAATCTGTGGAATTTGTTGCTACAGGTGGCTGTGGAGGGCAAGTCATTGGGTATATTTAAGGCAGGGATTGATTGATTATTGATTAGTCAGGGCTCGTCAAGGGATATGGAGAGAAGGCAGGAGATTGGGACTGAGAGGGGAAATGGATCAGCCACGATGAAATGGTAGAGCAGACTTGATGGGCCAAATGTGCTCCTATATCATGGAATTAAGTGCCAGATCCGTGAGTTTGGAGATGACTTTGCTTGAAGATATAATATAATGGCAGAGCCATGGTCAATAAACAATAGTATAATGCAGGTGTCTTCACTTTCTAGATGTTCCAAAGCTGAGTGTAGGCCCAGGAAGATCTTGTTGAAACTTCAAATGTATCTTCTTGTTAATATTTCTAAATTAATTTTAAGATGTTTTAAGGAAGAAATGTGAATGTTTAATTTGACTTAAATCCCATTTACACTGAGCACAGACCAAACATTGTTTTTATATATTATACCTATTGTTAAAGTACAAAGTCATTGTACCCTATCTCAAATTAGAAAGCTCTTTCTTTCTAAGTGTTATGGCTGACAGCACTGCGCTGATTTCAATTCTGAGTCACTCAAGTGTGTAATAAGAATTGAACAAGAGTATAGTGGAATGTTGCACATAGGCCTAAAAATCGCTTTCACGGTCATCTTTGCGTCGTCGTGCTGGATGTAAAAGTTGGTAAAACATTGGAGGACCAAAAAGCAAGATGACTTAACTGCTGGAATAAGAAATCTGGGCATACCCCTGGAAATAGATTAACCATGCAAACTACCACTCTAAAGATACATCATAGAAGCTAATAAGATCAACCTGACCTAAATCTGGTGAGCTCACCATCCTGTTGCCTTGGCTCCAGGCACAGAGACATGCTGAATTCTGTCCTTTCCCAAGCAGATACTCAGGAGTCAGTGGTAATTAGTAGATGCCAGTAAGAGGTGTAGTTGGCAGAGGCTGTGATTTTTGGCTCATTGTGATATGAGCAAATTTCAGTTAGAAACTCTGGGGTATATGAGCCTTCTAAAGTAAACCATTCTCCTTTCTCAGTCTCATGGTTTTTGAGAACAAAATTTCTTCAGGACCTTTCGAATAAAGTTGTTTAAGGAAAATCCCCAAATCAAAGAAATGAAGTGAACCCTGTGGGGAGAAAGACCTCACAGCATGAATAAAACTTAAATTAGGCATAATACTCAGTATCAGTATAAAAAGGACATGTTACGTTAAATAAAGTACCATTTATTTCCAAATCAATCAAAGACCAGGGTGACTATCTATTGAACCTTACACAGGATGAGAGTTGTAAACAACACCAAACCTGATTTTTCTTTGAACATCCAGTCATGGGAACAGCCACTGAATCCAGGCTTGGACTCATAGGTATATTATGGACCTCTGAACTAGCAGGGCATTATACCTCTTACTTGTTATACCAGCCCTCCAGTAGATTCTGAGGCCAATGGGAAAGAAGTTATCAAGCTCAGGGGTACCTCTCCTGATCTGTTTAATGTAGATGATTTCTCTGGCTACAAGTGATGATGCTGTCAGTGCAAGCCCATCTGGGTCCTGGTGAAGTAACCAGGGCTTCCAACATAATCTCACATTGCAGACTTTGGAAGGTCTGGAGATTTTTGGGGAGCACAATTTATATTTGAAATCATTATACGCAATGTTCAAATATGCACAATGCACTCACATATGTTCCCCATTATTATTACATAGCAATTTGACCTTCATCCATGTGCAAACATTTATGACATTATTGATATTTCATTAATAGCATTGATACTTGCATTTTAAAATCTCCAACCATTGCCTAAAAGCCTTGAACATAAATTGATTTATCATCTATTTCTTACAACAGGCATCTGATTATAAATTCCTTTGAAAAGTATTATTAGATGAAACTTCATCTTGTTGTTCAGGAGACTCATTAATTTTGATTAACCCACTGGTGAAGAGTACTGCCTTGATAGTCCTTTGGTAAAGGAGCAGAAGAAGCACAATATGACAAAGATATAGCGCAATACTCGCCAGCTTACATTCTTTCTTGCTGAAGCAATTTGCTAGTAGAACTCCAGTTTTTTCATTTAGCTTACTGGCACAAGCTTTAAATACAGATTTGGACAAGTGCAGGAGTGCTAATGGTGAGAGCAAAAAGTGCAAATTAGGTTCAAACAAATGGCCTTTTGCCAGAACAGAGAGAATATTTCTGAAAGCTTTTGGGCGGTTGGGAAACAGAGAACCTCAGCCAAGGCTGAAGGGAGAAGGTGAAGAAATGAGAATGAATTGAAAAGAAGCTGCAGGCAAACCAGTGCCACAGCTGATCTCAGCCTGAAAGTGGTGGTGTTCCAATATTGAGTCGGTGCTGGGAGATGTGGCCTCTATGCACGTACCAATTCACAGAGATTGGCATTGTAGCCAAGTTTTAGACCACAGCAGACTGTTACTGTCACTGGATGTGCCAGCCCTATCCTGCACCACAGTAGCTTAAGACAACTTTCTAGCACAGTACTATTAAAGGCTCTTGTCTCACCTTAGCTCAGAAGTAAATGTTCCTCGTGTTACTTGGCAAACAGATGCCAACATGTTGATTGCAACTTAGTCGTTGCAATCAATCAACTAAGATTTGTTATCTTTTATATTTTCTTACAATATTTGACCCGTGGAGTCTATGCCGGGTCTCAGAGTGACCCCATCCCGTTCACCCACATTCCCTCCAGTCTGTCCTCTACCATACACCCCTCAATTCCCTGCTAGTTCTTGTATTGCCCACTTGCAGTACTGACAATTTATGGTGGACAGTCAACCCTCGAATACATGGATATGATGTGGTTATGGGGAGAACGTGCAAACTCAGTCCCCAGTTTCTCCAGATCATCTGCATTTTCCGCTGGTGTTGTGCACATTCAGTACAGCATCACAGAGCTAATGGTGAATGTATTTCTTGTCCTGCTGCCTCACAGTATATTCCTTTTTCTACTTGTGCAATATCTAAACAGGTATTTTAGCTATGTCTCCTATTTTTTTTTTGCAAGTTATCTTTTATTATTCTGCTCTCTGTCTAGTCTCAAACCTGGACCTCCCTCAAACCACTACCATATTAGCTTAAAGGCATTCCAGTAAAGGATGAAGCTGCAAAGTAGCCATTCATTGTTTGAGAACTAGTTCTAAAGCTCCAAAAATATGAACTGTTTCCTTCTGTTTTAGCCCTACAGTTATGGGTTGACGTCCTCAATTGTCAATATTTCTTTTATCTCTGCAGCATGGTTACTATTGAACTTGCTTAAAAAGACTAAAATTTATGTCTAATTTGTAAAAAGGATTATTATAAAATTAAAGTTGTAATTCACTAATGTTACCACTGTGAATGAATATTGTTGTTTAGGATGCAGAAAGAGTTGACTGAGTCCCATTGTGTTTTTGCTTTTTCCTGACACAGCTTCTTAGTGATTCACCTACTACTTCGGTCTCCCTGAGGTTGAGTTTATTTATTCATTCCTGAAATAAAGCATTCCACATTCAACCACATATTTGTATCATTTTCTGTGGCTCTGGCTTCACTCCCTTAGTGATTGCTTTAAAATTGATAAACTAGAACAAAGTTAGCCCTGTTATCTAGCTAAAATTGATCAGGAATTAAAAAGAAATAAATGCACTAATTTCCTTTTAAGCATGTGTCAGGTTCATTCTAAATGTCTCAATTGATAAGTTCCTTGAAATGTAGAAAAACCGCTCTGACATGCTTTTACCAAAGATAACAAGTGGGTTGAAATTCAAAAGACAATTACTTGACCAGTCCAAGCCATTTATGTTCATTCATACAGAATCTACAATTAGCCGTTTGTAATATCAGTTTGATTATTGTGATTGTCTCTTAAATATCTTTTTTTTACAAGTACTGCTTCTATGTCATGTAATACCTTATATTCTACAAAATCTTCAGTGAATGAACCCAGACTCATTTCTTTAGATCTTCATTATTTTGGTCTTTAATGTTTTGGTTCAGCAGCAAAGCAATGATCTTAACCATGGGAGTGATAGAGACCTCTCCCTAATGATGTGAGGATCTGAAGTGATTGTCCTACATACATATAATATAGTTTCATTGGAGCCTGATGGTATTTGAAGCAATACTTACCATTTATTATGCCATTAAAAAATTGCCTAGACTTTATGTAAAAATGTGCAACATTTTCACAGTATCAAACAGAAGTACTGAGTTGTAGGAAATTTGAATCCCTTACAATGATTTATTGCGATGCAAAAGGCCACAGATGGTGCAGCCTGCAGAGGTGCGCTGAATCACTGCCAGCAGACTCAGGATGTCTGTGTTCAATTGTGCCTGTGCATAAATCCCAAAGTTGCTGTTGGTTCCAATGAGTAATGATGGTGAATGCCTGACACTCTTCCTGCCGAGTGCAGCCTGGTAGTGTACACTGATATCATGCCTTGCTTCTGCACTGCTTGAATGCCAGCCTTTTCTCCAGGTCATTGGACCTGGTATTCAAAATGCGGTGTTGACATTCTGTGTCTCCTCTGGCTGTGCCCGTCACCTTCCTGTGGAGCTGGTCGATTGCCATCTGGAAATCAGAGAAAGATATCGCACAGAAGTGGGCTGTTTTGGCTCAGCTTGTGTGAATTGGGATGATGCTTTTGCAGGGAATGTACTATGCACATGTGGTCGATGTTTAGGGATCTCTTGCAAGATGTTAGGGATAAATTTGTCCCGGTGAGGAAGATAAAGAATGGTAGGGTGAAGGAACCATGGGTGACAAGTGAGGTGGAAAATCTGGTCAGGTGGAAGAAGGCAGCATACATGAGGTTTAGGAAGCAGGGATCAGATGGGTCTAGTGAGGAATATAGGGAAACAAGAAAGGAGCTTAAGAAGGGGCTGAGAAGAGCAAGAAGGGGGCATGAGAAGGCCTTGGCGAGTAGGGTAAAGGAAAACCCCAAGGCATTCTTCAATTATGTGAAGAACAAAAGGATGACAGGAGTGAAGGTAGGACCGATTAGAGATAAAGGTGGGGAGATGTGCCTGGAGGCTGTGGAAGTGAGCAAGGTAATCAATGAATACTTCTCTTCGGTATTCACCAATGAGAGGGAACTTGATAACGGTGAGGACAATATGAGTGAGGTTGATGTTCTGGAGCATGTTGATATTAAGGGAGAGGAGGTGTTGGAGTTCTTAAAATACATTAGGACGGATAAGTCCCTGGGACCTGACGGAATATTCCCCAGGCTGCTCCATGAGGCGAGGGAAGAGATTGCTGAGCCTCTGGCTAGAATCTTTATGTCCTCGTTGTCTACGGGAATGGTACCAGAGGATTGGAGGGAGGCGAATGTTGTCCCCTTGTTCAAAAAAGGTAGTAGGGATAGTCCGGGTAATTATAGACCAGTGAGCCTTACATCTGTGGTGGGAAAGCTGTTGGAAAAGATTCTTAGAGATAGGATTTATGGACATTTAGAGAATCATGGTCTGATCAGGGAATGTCAGCATGGCCTTGTGAAGGGCAGATCATGTCTAACAAGCCTGATAGAGTTCTTTGAGGAGGTGACCAGGCATATAGATGGGGGTAATGCAGTGGATGTGATCTACATGGATTTTATTAAGGTATTTGACAAGGTTCCACACTGTAGGCTTATTCAGAAAGTCAGAAGGCATGGGATCCAGGGAAGTTTGGCCAGGTGGATTCAGAATTGGCTTGCCTGCAGAAGGCAGAGGGTCGTGGTGGAGGGAGTACATTCGGATTGGAGGGTTGTAACTAGTGGTGTCCCACAAGGATCTGTTCTGGGTCCTCTACTTTTCGTGATTTTTATTAACAACCTGGATGTGGGGGTAGAAGGGTGGGTTGGCAAGTTTGCAGACGACACAAAGGTTGGTGGTGTTGTAGATAGTGTAGAGGATTGTCGAAGATTGCAGAGACATTGATAGGATGCAGAAGTGGGCTGAGGAGTGGCAGATGGAGTTCAACCTGGAGAAGTGTGAGGTGGTACACTTTGGAAGGACAAATTCCAAGGCAGAGTACAAAGTAAATGGCAGAATACTTGGTAGTGTGGAGGAGCAGAGGGATCTGGGGGTACATGTCCACAGATCCCTGAAAGTTGCCTCACAGGTAGATAGGGTAGTTAAGAAAGCTCATGGGGTGTTAGCTTTCATAAGTCGAGGGATAGAGTTTAAGAGTCGCGATGTAATGATGCAGCTCTATAAAACTCAGGTTAGGCCACACTTGGAGTACTGTGTCCAGTTCTGGTCGCCTCACTGTAGGAAGGATGTGGAAGCATTGGAAAGGGTACAGAGGAAATTTACCAGGATGCTGCCTAGATTAGAGAGAATGGATTATGATCAGAGATTAAGGGAGCTAGGGCTTTACTCTTTGGAGAGAAGGAGGATGAGAGGAGACATGATAGAGGTATACAAGATATTAAGAGGAATAGATAGAGTGGATAGCCAGCACCTCTTCCCCAAGGCACATGGCTTTAAGGTAAGGGGTAGGAAGTTCAAGGGGGATATTAGAGGAAGGTTTTTTACTCAGGGAGCAGTTGGTGCATGGAATGCACTGCCTGAGTCAGTGGTGGAGGCAGATACACTAGTGAAATTAAAGAGACTACTAGACAGGTATATGGAGGAATTTACATTGGGGGGTTATATGGGAGGCCGGGTTTGAGGGTCAGCACAACATTGTGGGCCGAAGGGCCTGCACTGTGCTGTACTGTTCTATGTTCCATACCAACAAGATGCCCATCGGAATTAATCCCATTTGCCTCCGTTAGGGCACCATTCCTCGATGCTCTTCCTTTCGAAGTACTTGTAAAAATACCTTTTAAATGTTGTAATTGTGTCTGCCTCCAATGTCTTCCCTGGCAGATCATTCCTGATTACCACCACTCTTTGTGTGGATAAAGTTATACCTCTGATTCCTTTAACCTTCTCCCTTCTCATTTTAAACCAGTGCCCTCTAGTTCTAGACTCCCCTACCCTGGGGAAAATATTCTGGCCATTTGTCTTGTATGTGACTCTCATTATTTGGTAAAGTCACCCTCTCCCTTTAATGTTCCAGTGACAATAATCTCAGCCTATCCAATTGTTCCTTATAATTACAGTCTTCCATTCCAGGAATCCTGGTGAAGCTCCTCTGCACTTTGCATTGTGCCTCATTAATAACTGCCTGAAGATGTTCTCCTGCTATTTATGGACCTCTCTTTTCACAAATGGAGATAATTTTTATTGTACCTTGTGTTGATCATTAGTTGCGATTATTGAGCCAAGACTCAAGTAAAACTTAGTGCAATCATTGAAAAGTATGTCTTCAATAAGTAGTGTATTTTAATGAGAAGTTTCATCCATTTGGTAACGATTCAATTTTTAACTGTTTTATGTTAAAATATGGACTTTGTAGCAAGTTAGCTAGAGAACTGATGTAAAGATGTAGTTTTTGAAAGTGATTCTCCATCAGTCTTCAGGCAATGAATTAAGCTCAAATAATAGATGCTTCTTACTGTAAAATCTCACAACTACCCTTTTTGTTCATGCTTCGGTGGACGTTGTCAAAGCTACTATTAAGTATTTATTGGCATAAAAAATGTAATAATATCACGCTGTTTATTTTGGAAGAATATAATATCATTAGCAGGATCACTTACCACAGATGGCAGCTTTAAAACCCTTTTGTTTTTAACAGTGATTCAAAACTGAGGAGTACTCAATATCCTGAGATAATGTTGTCTAACATATTGGTTAATACCTAACTAGGTTCTTTCACCAGGTTAGTCAGAGATCTTAAGATTCTGTTAGTGATATCTGTTACTTGCTATCATGATACTTTGCTGAATCTCTCAAATGTAGGCAACTTCATTTGTCATTGTTTGTATAATATTGTATTACAAAGGACATTACCTATTTGGAAGGAATTGCAATGAAGTCATAACATATCAAACTATATCTTATTACCTTTACATCCCATTAAAAATCCTATAATGAGAAAAGTCAACAGTGCTAACTGGCTGCATCACTGCCTGGTATGAGAAGTGTACCTCCCTCAATCACAGGACTCTGCAGAGAGTGGTGTGGACAGCCCAGCACATCTGTAGATGTGAACTTCCCACTATTCAGGACATTTACAAAGACAGGTGTGTAAAAAGGCCCTGAAGGATCATTGGGGACCGGAATCCCCCCCAACCACAAACTGTTCCAGTGGCTACCATCTGGGAAATGGTACCACAGGATAAAAGTCAGGACCAACAGGCTCCAGGACAACATCTTCCACCAGGCCATCAGACTGATTAATTCATGCTGATACAGCTGTATTTCTATGTTATATTGACTATCCTGTTGTACATATTACTTATTATAAATTACTATATATTGCGCATTTAGACAGAGACGTAATGTAAAGATTTTTACTCCTCATGTATATGAAGGATATAAGTAATAAAGTCAATTCAATTCAATGTCATCATAAACACAGGAAAGTCTTCAGATGCTGGAAATCCAAAGCAACACACACAAAATGCTGGAGGAACTCAGCAGGCCAGGCAGCATCTTATGGAAGTGAATAAACAGTCAAAGTTTCAGGCCAAGATCATTCTTCAGGACTGTGAAAGAATGGTTATGAGGTGGAAAAGTTATCAGGGTAGTCAGATGTTGTACTAAAGTTTGATAATGAGACGCTTAAGCTGACTGCAATCTTCTAATACTGGAAACATTGATTCCCAGAAATTATTTCCAAATGTTTGTTTTTACACAGAGGTAGGGCTTTCTGGGGCATTTGGCACGATCAGTCAGAATTAACTTTGCACATAAACGTTTTCCTTCTCTCTCACACACACATTCAGACATCAATCCATTATTGGCTTCTCTCTCAAACACACTCACACACTCACAACAATCCTCTTCCCACCCCGTCACTTGCACACAATAACTTACAAATACCACATTAATATGATCAAAAGAAATAATTATAATAAGGTCAGCAGGCGACTTCATCCAGACCCACATGTCAGTGCCAATTATTGATCATTTGGGGGACAGGGGGTGTGGGATCTGAGCATTTCTGGCATTTTGTAATTGCCCTTGAGAACTGTGGTGAGTTACGTTCTGCTAAACGAATCACAGCAATGCCATTGAGCAGCGAGTTCCAGAATCTAGAGACAGTAATGAAGAAGGACCAGTGACCTGGTTCCGTTGATTTGTGATGTGGAGAAGGACATAGTGGTGGCAATCTTTGTTCCTTTGGTGGGAGACGTTAGAGGTCTGGAGGGTGCTGTCTGTAGAGCCGAGGTGAGCAATTTTAGTACATATTTAAAAATATGTTATGGAGCCACAGAGTTGTGCCCCTCAGATTTAGGCCCTTCAGTCATCCATGTGGACCATCTTGCCCATCTTCACTAATCACGTACACTGCAGACACTGTGCTGGTGCTGAAAGGAATTAACCGTTAGGAGGCCAGTCAAGCCTTTTCTTGGTTGTTGTTGAAACTGCAGTCACCAAATCACGTGAAAGGAATTTCACCAGGCACCCAACTTGAACCTTTAGGTGTACAATAAACTTTAGGGCATCACGCGGTGAGCCACTTGCCACAAGGAACCCAGGGTATGACCTACTGTTGTAGCCACAGCATTTTAGTGACTGATCCATTGAGGTTCTTGCCAATGTGACCCCAGGATGTTGACAGTGGAGGACCTTGTGATGAAGATGCCAATGAGTATGAGGCAGTTGGTTAGGCTCTCTCATGTTCAAGCTTAGTCATTGTTTGGCACCTTGGTAGCACAAATATTAGAGACAATGCATCAGCTCATGCCTGAGTGTTACCTAGGTCTTGCTCTGTGCTGATATGTGCAGCTGATCTGCTGAAGGGACCTAAATGAAAAGGAATAGGTGTAATCATTACTGAGCACACCCACTTCTGACCAGAGCATGGAAGGAAGATTGTTGATAAAACAGCTACAGGGTGTTTTGCCATGGAGGCATCCCTGTGGAATTTTTGCAAAGATATCCTAGGAATGAAATAACTGCTCTCCAACAACTATAACTAGTGCATTCTGTGCAGCTTGACACCAAACCTGGAGCATTTTCCCCATTGTGCCCATTGATTTCGGCTTTCTCAGGACTCCTTGATGACTTACCTGGCCAAATACCTCGATGATGTCAAAGATGGTCATTGTTCTCACATTTCTTCTGAAACTCTGCTCTTTGGTTCACGTTCGTAACAAAGTTTTCATGAACTCAAGAGCAATGTGGTCCTGGTGAAGTCAACTAAGCATTAGCGAGTAACAGTTAATACTGCTGTTGCCAGCACCTTCCAGTACTCTGATGGTAATTGAGCTATGATGTTAAATCAGTCCAAGAGGCACAGATGTGAAAACATTTACATTTATCTGACATGCAGCACTTAAAAAGGAATAAACTATCAGTGTTTATAGGACAAGGCAGTAAATTCATGCAGAGAGAGAGTCCTGTTGTGAAATAGCACTTTTGATACTGAAAAGACATCCAGAAAACATTTAGAACTCTTTACACACTTCCAAAGTAAGATCTAGGAAGCCAGCAGCCAATATGTGTTATTTGGTTTCGGTGATATTGAGAGAGGGATAAATATTGGTCAAGAATGACTTGTCTGGTGATCCTTGAGATCTTTTATATCCACCTGCAAAAAGGACCTCTATTTATCATGGAGAATTGAGAGTGCTGTTACTGAAATCTGGTGCAACTAGCAAGATGTGAAAGGAACTTGAAGATGGTGGTGGAGTTTGTGGTCAGGGAGCGTCCACAGAGAGAAACGGACAGTTGGCATTTTGTGACAAAATCTTTTATTGCTCCAGATCCTCTTGCTCCTGTTTCAAATATGCACCCAATTTTGGCTTTCAAAATGAAATATTTCACCTCAAACACTGTTCATTCAATCTCTTGCATAAATAGACTTTTCCTAAATACATGGAAGGACTCTATCTATTTCCATGGCAACCTCACATAGCCAAACAAGAAGGCAAACCAAGAACAAAAAGAGTGAATACATATTCTACTTTGGTACTGATGCTCCTCTGAATTACTGTGATAAGCACTAAAGGAGATCCTTTTGAACAAGGTTTGCTGCAGTCCAAATGGGATATGCACTTTCCTGGGTCCTTCAGAAGCTAAATATTAATTAAGCTTATTGAATAATATGATAGTGTAACTTGAAGAAGCAGGATACCTTTAAATGTTAAATGGGTTCACGTTCACCAAAATGTGCCTCTGCCTGATGACCATAACGGAGTACAGTCATAGCAAACATGAATGAATTCAAAAATATATTAAAATCCGGACTCTGGTGAATGCTACTTGTCATCAGGAGTATTGTTTAGAGTTGTTCTTTGAATGTCCAGAAGTTTGACCTGTGTTGCGCCTCATTGTTGGTTGGGTCGGGCTGAGTCAAAAGTACATATTTAACTGCATTAAAAGTGACTACCCAGTATTTGATGGCCCCATCAGTGTTGGTAAGGTCGCAAGCATTTTCCTTATTGAAGGGCCACAAAGATCATAACTATGGTGCTTTCCCGCTGAAGAGGATGCACGTTGTTTTGTAAGTGTGGTAAGCTACCATTTGTGGTGTTACATGGCCAGTTAGTTTATTTGGAAACTAATTGTGGGGGAAAAAATGTAATGCTTAATAGTTGAAGCATTTGACCAGATTTCCTCAGTTTTTCATTTGTCACCTGTTGTTTTCAAAATCTCCTGTTCCATGGATTGTGATTGCTTTCTGATGTAAATTAGAGTTGGCAAACCTACTCTAGGAATTGAAGATTCTCTCTGCTAAATGGCTGTCTGCAACATGAAGAGGTGATGTGTTCCAAAAGCAAAATACGGAAGTTGATGGAAATCCAGAATAAAAAGAGCGTATGTAGCTGGTCAGGCAGCATTTATGGTGAGAATAACTGGTCAGTGACCTTTTATCACAACTGTGTAGCAGGTGGCTTCAAGGACTGAGTATACAGTGTTAACCACTATTAATTCGAGTAGATTTTTTGAGGGCATCGGGACAGCGCAATTTTGAGAATTTTCGAAGACAAATATATTATTAATTACAAGGTGGTATGTTTCTTTGTTGAAAATTAATTGTGAGCCTTGTGTATAAAATAATATTCTAGGCATCAGAATTTGCTGTGCATGTCAGAGCATGTCGACAGTTTAATCAGTCAGAACCCTGGAAAGCACTCCAACTCATTCAACACTGATTTACGTGGTTGTGTAGGGCTAGTTAGGCTAAACTATTGTGAGGGTAGCAGAGAGGGAGGGATAGTGAGATTGGCTTGATAATCCAGGAAAAGTGAGGGAGCCAGCTGGCAGAATGATTTTCGCTACACATACCCTGTGTATTTGTTGATGGAGAAGAGATTGGAGGGGCAGCGAAGAGATTTTAGTGTAGAGAAAAGGTGATCCTGATTCAGCTTCGACTAAGAGAAAGAGACCTGGTTTAACGCTGTTGGACGCTTAAATCTGTTATGTGCAATGTACTCTCAAGTTGGTGCCTTTGGAAATGAAGAAGCAAAAACAGGGTCATAGTGGTTTTGGCAGTGGGAGGTATGAATACAAGGTAGAGAAATGTTAAGGGTTTACAAAGAACCAGGGAGTGGAACAGCCAATCAATATAAATGGTAAATAGATGACCAAATGTTCTACTTTTGGAAATTTGCAAGTATAATTTAATTGAGGAAATCTCTCTGACCCCTACAATAAAATTATGTGAACTTGTCTATTAGTTTCTGGTATCCAGCACAATGATTCTCATGGGGGTCTGACAGTGAAGAAAATTTCAAGGTCAG
This sequence comes from Mobula birostris, assembly GCF_030028105.1. Classification (NCBI taxonomy): domain Eukaryota; kingdom Metazoa; phylum Chordata; class Chondrichthyes; order Myliobatiformes; family Myliobatidae; genus Mobula; species Mobula birostris. Next base: position 97,461,982 of record NC_092372.1, on the reverse strand, counting down.
TTTTGGGTATGCAGTTGTTTACGGACCGGAGTAATGATGTGGCAAGATGCCACAACCAGTGCTGCAGTTGCTCTAGAGGAAGCACAGTTGCTTATCCAAATCATTTAAACTGGCATGAAGCGCAGACAGCTAAATCCAGCCTGAGCTCCCCTCGCAGGTTCCCCGGGAATTTCAGGGTCAGACTTTGGCACAATCAATGGAACTATGTGCTCAAAATGTTTGCTGCATAAGTCATTTGTGGATTTGTTTGGTGAGTGGATTTTTTTGATGTACATTTTTGTTAAAGCATTTGGATGAACAGATGAGAACTCAAGAAATTGCTTATTTAGTACAGTAGAACTGCATTACAATATAGTTTAAAAAAAGAGTCCACTTATTATGTAAATAATTTAATTTGTGCCCATGGTAATACTTGACATCTCTGTCACAGCGACAATGTGAAATTGGAAAGAGCTTGATTATGAATCAGACAGCTAGCAAAAGGCAACAATGGCCTTTAGCACCAGTGGCATCTGAATTTACTATTCAAATACACCCAGCATTTTTAGACATGTTTTTGATGGGAGACCCTTAATGTTGTGAAGATGGGATTTTAGTTGAAATTATGTATAATTCTTCTAAAGAAGTTTTGTGTTTCATCCATTGTAGGAGACTATTGAGACTTGAACTTACAATTATGTTGAAGTGCAACTATTTATTTTTAACAATTAGTAGCCAGCGTTAATAACCTTTACACAGCTCTGTTGAAATATGTACGCAGTGCCTGCTGTCAAATCTGGGGAAAATTGAAGTGCTATCAGCTGGTATTCTTTATCAAATAGATAATAAAGCTGGCAGTCAGTACAGTGTGTATTGTTTTAGAGATGTTCTGCTAGTGTATTGAAAACAGTATACTGTGCAGCTTACTGGAGAGATATCTCACTGGTTTCACACTAGTGATTGCTGTAGCTGGCCTTCACACACACACACACACACACACAAAACATTTGGAGAGAGACTGATTCTATTGAAGCAATTCTCAGTATCTGATTATTAAATATTTCTTGTACCTCTTGGCCCCAGAGGTCATGGAGCTGGCCATGTGCCTGTTGTTAGTTATCTGATTTACAGTCATGCAACTCTTCCGATTTCACATTGTCTCTGCTGCTGCTTTGCATAGCTGACTCCCCCCTCCACCAGCTGTTCCCTCTCCATCCCGTTCACTAACTACAGTCTTGGTCAGCCGGGAGCTGGTGCGCAGTTCATTTTGCAGTGACCTTGTGACCCTAGCTGGCACTGGCTGACCCGTTTTCTGTGGAGCTGTGAGTAGATGACTTCCCATTCCTCGCTGCTAGAGTCATGGGAGTAACAGCAGAACATAAGTGGTGTTTACCAGATGCAGACTTGTATGTAGTAAATTCAAGGCAGCTGTAGCTACTGAGTATCATGCTGATTGCCCTCGCACCTAAATGGATTACATTTGTATTCAAGGTGAGTAGAACTCTTTACCTTTCTCTCTGAAAGATCCTTTCCTGTGACAGTTTCACGGAGTTAACTGTACAAAGACCACACTGCTGCTTCAAGTTGAAAAGGTCTTAAACCATGTCTGCTAAGTCGTGATTGGCTGATTGATAGTATGGTGTGATTGATTAATAGTCAACTGTTTTCACGCATATATTTTATACAGCATTAACTGTTTGATTGGTAATTTCTCAGATTCAGAATCCAGTTTAATATCACTGACAGATGTTGTGAAATATGTTGTTATGTGGCAGCAGTACAGTGCAAGGGAAAAATCACTTTTAAGTTGCAACAAATAGTTCAAAAGAGAAATAGCAAGGTAGCATTGATGGGTTCTTGGACCTCTAGAAATCTGACAGCAGAGGGGAAGATGCTGCTCCTAAAACATTGAGTCTGGGTTGTCAGGCTCCCACCTCCTCCCTGAGAAGAGGGCATGTCCCAGATGGTGGAGATCCTTAATGGTGGATGTCAGCTTCTTGAGACACTGCCTTGTGAAGGTGACCTCCGTGGTGGGGAGGCTTCTGCCCATGATGGGGCTGACAACCCTCTGCAGGCTGGTACACCATTGGGCCTGTTTCCTTCACTCTCTTGAAGGATGTTCTAATGTCGGCCCCTGAGACAGAGAATATAGCATTGCCAGATGCTGTGGGGGTTCACACAGGTGTAGTTTTATTCTCCCTTTCAAAGCATGTGTAAAAGTAATTGAGCGCGTCAGGGAGTTAATGGTGTCGACAACATTTTCAGTTAAGGTAATAGAATAGCAGAAGGACACCTTTAAGCTCATCACACAATGTAATAGAGCTGTCTTCAGCAAGTGTCTGTGCTCGTGATGAGTTTACTGTTGTACATTGAAGTGAGGCACGTGCGTGGTGTTTCTTTGACCAAGTGCAGGAAACTTCGGGATGAAGGAAAAGGCATGGTAAATGTTATGGAATGACAGGGAAGAAAATAAAGCTAATAGAAGTCAACAGGAAAAAGGATTGAAACAGTGTCTGAAAACATATTGCATTGCTTGGGAAAGTAACAGTTTGAATTGCCAGGCCAATACTACTGATCAGTTTAAATGTTTCTTCGTATATAATCCAAAGTATAAGATCTCTGTTCTGGTGACTATTCCTTTAATTTGTTTAATGCTATTGTCATAGAAAATAGGCATGATATGTTAATACCTACTTTGTGAACTTTGTGTTGCAGCGTAATTTCTATTTTTGATTATAAATTCAATTTATTGACTCTAATAACACATTCCTTATAGACTAGGGTATTAAGAAAATGATCTAGGTGGTGCATTAGTCTAACACTGACCTGTACATAATTAGACAAAGGGGGAATTGATGACAATTACATGTAAAAAATCGACCTGTGCTGCTTTTGGTGAGATCGATGACGTGACAATATGCGATAATGTCTTCTAAATCTATACAGTGGGTCATGTCAGTGAGAAATGTAGTCATGTTAATGGGCCATCAGAGATGGTTCAAATGAAATTGATAACATCTATGGAGGAAAAAACGGATGACTGAGGCCAATAAATATTGTGAATTGACTGCTTTGCTATGTTTCTAGTGATCAATGGCATTCAGGAGGTAGGCATTTCATTTACTTGCATGAAATGTTTACCTAGGAGAGATGTTCCACTGGTTGGGTGATAATGTTACCATTTCAGTTGATGCACATGATGTGGATCATGTTATCCTAGAGGCAGAACATCCAAAACTGGAAGAAGCCTTGAACTAGGAGTAGCAGTTTGTCATTTGTGTTATATTTTAGCCCAAATTCACTTTCTTAGAAATTTGAAAAATGGGTAGTGTTTATAAATATACTTATGTTTCCTCCAAATTGAAAATTCTGCCCTGATTGGATTTGTAACAACAAACCAAGAGGTTCACTGACCAGTCTGTCAAGGTGGTTCTGGTGAGACAACCAATGTAGTAAGGAGAAGGTTGCTTTATTAATGGGCTGTGGATGCCCTGCAGTAGCCATTGCCCTTATCCCTTAGGACCTTAACACTTTCAATGTCCATAGTGGATATAAAACTCCACTGAATATTAAAAGAGCATGTGGTTTGATTCGAGAATATTCTTCTTGAGGGTTCAGGAAGATTACAGTACCTATTGCAAAAAAGCAATGTTATTTCCCATCTTTCCTGAGAAGTCAACACCTTTGCTGTGCTGGCATGTGGCCTCCGAAATCACCATTGTGATTATATTATATCAGGCGGTCTGTGAATCCTCAGGAATCGCCTAGCATGTTCAGCCTTAAAAGTTATTATCCTGACAATCAAGTTTGTTAAGCATTATCAAAAAGCACAGGGAATGCTGCAGTCGCATTCACAACATGGTGAACTTGGCGTTAAATAGCGACAATCAAGTAGCAATGATAATCCCATATCATTAAAAAAAATAACAACAACATATACTCCTGTGCTGCTGCAATTGTCAGCAATGGTCTAAAATAGCTATTTCTTCAGGCAGTACAATGTTTTACCTGATCTCTTTTACTGTTTTTATTTTCAACAGATGCATATTCAAATATTTGCATTTATACATATTACTTGAGTAAGTATGATGGGCAGGGAGTAACAAGTGTTAAGTACATTGAAATCAGTATCTGACAAACAACTCACTAAAGAATGATAAAATTGGACATAGAACTTCCCTCATGGCTTTCCATGACTTTCAGTGCTATTAATGTATCATTTCAAATGAAAAGTAAAAACATTGGGCTGCCTTGAAACATTAAGTCTTCATGATAACAGCCATTAACAGACTAGACAATGAGATTTCAGTCTGCGTTTATTGTAAAACCCCAGTGTCCCCTCTGACGTTTGGTGTAACTTCTGTATTGCACTGGAGTTCAATTAGTAGTTATAAATGGGAATGCTGATGAAATGGTGTAAGACAGCAGGTAAGCAGAGATAGACTGAACCGTGTTTCTGAAGCTGCCATTTCAACAAAACACTTTACAAACAAATCATCCATTTAAGCACGTTGGACAATAATCTCATCCCTGAGCTTTGCTGCAAAACTGTTATCTAAAATGCAAGCACAGTGGAAGTGGAAAAAAAGACCAGCTGTAAATGACCATTATAATGAAATATCACATATTCATTAGAACAGAAGGCAATTAAACAATAGTACATCAGTGTTCAACAATACACATTGATATTGCTAATACACAATATGTTAAATGTTTGAGTCTCTCTACAGAATTTTTATTGCAGTGCTTAGCATATTTGTGCTGTGTGCCAATGTTACATATTCAACTTTAATAACCAATGCCAATCCATATATGATGTAAGTAAGTAACTGCAACACACAGCAAAGTTGCTGGTGAACACAGCAGGCCAGGCAGCATCTCTAGGAAGAGATACAGTCGATGTTTTGGGCCGAGACCCTTCGTCAGGACTAACTGAAGGAAGAGCTCGTAAGAGATTTGAAAGTGGGAGGGGGAGGGGGAGGGGGAGATCCAAAATGATAGGAGAAGACAGGAGGGGGAGGGATGGAGCCAAGAGCTGAACGGGCAAAAAAAGGGGGCGGGGGGAACCCAGAGGATGGGCAAGGGGTATAGTGAGAGAGACAGAGGAAGAAAAAGGAGAGAGAGAGAGAAAGAATGTGTGTATATAAATAAATAATGGATGGGGTACGAGGGGGAAGCTCCCCTCGTTATTTAGTCACATACACACATTCTTTCTCCCTCTCTGGGCTTTCCCCCCTCCCCCTTTTCTTTCTCCCTGGGCCTCCTGTCCCATGATCCTCTCATATCCCCTTTGCATATCACGTGTCCAGCTCTTGGCTCCATCCCTCCCCCTCCTGTCTTCTCCTATCATTTTGGATCTCCCCCTCCCCCTCCAACTTTCAAATCTCTTACTAGCTCTTCTTTCCGTTAGTCCTGACGAAGGGTCTCGGCCCGAAACGTCGACTGTACCTCTTCCTCGAGATGCTGCCTGGCCTCCTGCGTTCACCAGCAACTTTGATGTGTGTTGCTTGAATTTCCAGCATCCGCAGAATTCCTCGTGTTTGCGTAAGTAAGTAACTGAGTGGCACTATTATTTCATGCCTGCATTATCAGAATCTAAAAAAGGGATAAAAGAGATTTTATCCCTCAAGCTAACTCCTGATCCATGCTGGCATTCATAGAATACGTATAATGGCAGTTGCTAATTCAATAAGATGTAATAATGTTATGATTCATGGAGTTTAATCTGCTTAATTAACAACTTTATAGTCGAAGCTTCCGTTTAAAGGAGAAAGTAGCTCAAGGGATAAGTTACATAATTATGAACAAAATCTCACTATCTAAATGAAGCAACACAATGGATGTGATGCAGTGACATCAGTGTACTTGATTTGTTTTGAATGTGACCATTTCCCAGACCTAGTGTCTCTTGCCATTTTGGAGACCATTTTTCATGAATAACTAAATTTGATAAAAAGCAATCAGAGCACATTTTACTACAGCAAATATCACGTCCATACAAAATTTCTGATAGACCTGAGATGGAACAATTTGCCAAATCTTCTTAAGCGTCGAACACTGGATCAATGTCTGTGACATTACACATATACTTAATTTTTTTTCAAATAACTTTGAAGAAGTCTTGCTTTTTATTTCTATCTTAATGAATCTAAAGTAACCTATGATGAGAGTAGGCACTGCCCCAGTCATTTTTGAGAACCCTTAGCTTTCAGATATAAAGTAAGGACTCCTCCGTAGAGATCGTTAACAGCACCAAATTCCTTGGTGTTCACCTGGCGGAGAATTTCACCTGGTCCCTCAACACCAGCTCCATAGCAAAGAAAGCCCAGCAGTGTCTCCACTATCTGCGAAGGCTGAGAAAAGTCCATCTCCCACCCCCCATCCTCACCACATACTACAGAGGTTGTATTGAGAGCATCCTGAGCAGCTGCAGCACTGCCTGGTTCGGAAATTGCACCGTCTTGGATCACAAGACCCTGTAGCAGATAGTGAGGTCAGCTGAGAAGATCTCGGGGTCTTTCTTCCCGCCATTACAGACATTTACACCACACGCTGCATCCGTAAAGCAAACAGTATTATGAAGGACACCACACACCCTTCATACAAACTCTTCTCCCTCCTGCCATCTGGCAAAAGGTACCGAAATATTCCGGCTCTCACAACCAGACTATGTAACAGTTTCTTCCCCCAAGCCATCAGACTCCTCAATACCCAGAGCCTGGACTGACGCCAACCTACTGCCCTCTACCGTGCCTATTGTCTTGTTTATTATTTATTGCAATGCCTGCACTGTTCTGTGCACTTTATGCAGTCCTGGGTAGGTCTGTAGTCTAGTGTAGTTTTTGTGTTGTTTTACGTAGTTCAGTGTAGTTTTTGGATTGTTTCATGTAGCGCCATGGTCCTGAAAAACGTTGTCTCATTTTTATTGTATACTGTACCAGCAGTTATGGTCAAAATGACAATAAAAAGTGGCTTGACTTGGCTTAACTACTGTACAAGCCACAATTCCTAATTCAGCACTGCCTGTAAGACATCACAAATTCTTTTTGCTCAAGGAGAGGACAATTCTTTGACTTCTTAAGTGATGTGAGAATGCTGATCTGTCCAGGTTAAGGTTTTCCCAAGTGTTCAGAGACTATTTGTCTACATCACTTCTGTATACCAATCTCTTGATCAACTGGAAACATGATAGCTCCCTGAATGCATGGATTGTTCAACAAATCGGGCGTGGTTCATTCAATGTAAGTGAGCCTTTTGTGCTCATATTGACTCCACTGTCACATCAGACTAATGGGCAGTGTTGGAATATGGATTATTCAATGCAGGTTCCAGTCATGCTGGCTGCCGAGGACAGTTCAAATATCAGTCGCAGGTCCATAAAGGAGTATTCTGGAGACTTCTGACAGGGTCTTCAAATGATGATCCCTTTTCCTAGAGCAGTATATTCCAAAGAGGCCATGTTTCATTCTCACCTACCTCAGTTGAAGTAATCCAGCTCTCTGGAGGATGTAGTTTTTGCTCTTTGCGTAATGGTAGATGAGATGGAGGAAAAGGAGAAACAGGAAAGTGGTGACAAAAGGATACACTCTCTGGACATCATTGTCATTGCCCCTTGTCATAGAACTGATTTCACCCCTTTCACCTAACATGTCTTGACAATAGTCACCACCTATCCTGAATGCCGGGCCAGGTGGATTGTAAAGGCAAGGTGTTGGGACAAGAGCCGAGGGTAGGGCCGGTTCTGCTCACTGCTCCATGACGTTTACTCGGCTCTGTGCTGAACTGACACTGAGGCTGCGCCCTGCTCGGGCTGCTCCAGGCTTGGTGTCTGTGGACTCACTTTTGTTCTGAATGCTATTTACTTACTTTTATTGTTTACAGAATTTGTTTTTTCCCTCTCTCTGCACATTGAGTGTTTGACAGTCTCCTTTTTTTATGGGTTCTTTTGGGATTCTTTGTTTTGTGGCTGCCTATAAGGAAACAAATCTCAAGATTGTATAATGTATACATACTTTGATAAAAAATGTACTTTGAACTTGTCAAGGACCCAGCTCTTTTTGTTTTGGCATGTGCCTGCGTGCATGCGAGTCTGTGCGTGTGCGTCTGTCCGCGATGATGTCTTCTTCGTGGCTTTTTACAAGGCGCAGAGAGAGAGAGAGAGAGAGAGAGAGACTGTGCGGTGCACCACTCCTCACACAGACATTTTCACAGTATTTTCCCTTTATTTTACGAGGTTGAGTTGCGATCTCGACACTCAACCCGGCACGGATGGAAAGCGTACTCGGGAGCGGACCCGACTGGTTTCGAACCGGGAACCTCCGCTCCCGGGTCCAGCGCCGATGTCATTGTGCCACCAGCCATCTTAATTATTGTGACTACAAGTGCGCATTGCAGACTTCAGTGAGAGGTGGCCTGTCAAAGTTGTCCCTCAATTTTAAACACATATGTCAAGGTTGAAATAGAATTCACCATACCATATATGTAAGGATATTGATGGATGTAGTTCATTGGGAAAGGAGTAAGTTTTACTTCATGCAGTGCAGAGTATTTTTGCCCTCTGAACCGTCCAAAGCTTTCACTGGAATCCAACATTGATACAATGATTGCAGGTTGTACCACATAAGGAATGGGTGGCAGCAATTCGGTGTTTCCTCCCCATCACAAAGAAATATATGGCATAGTAATGTTTCCTGTAGAGTCATCTTTTGCCCATTATGCTGCTGGCATTCAGGACAGCAGTGAAGGTCCTCCATCTCCAGTGGTGTTCAGGGCTTCCTTCATCGTGTCAGTGGCTTCGTCTCAGTTTTCCCTACTGTCAGTCACACAAGCCGCGGGTGGAGAATCAGGAATACCAGATATAGAAGGACTCTTCATTGCTGTTTCTGTAACAGTTTCATCTGACCAGTCAGGGTTGTTAGCCGTGAGCTGATCTCCTGAAACTGGAGGACCAGTGGACCACTCTTAGTCTGGCATCTACCCTTTGACCCTGTTTGGCATGGGTGACCCTACCAAAACCCGAAGTATAAAGCCCTGACTCCGGCCACCAGAGCTCTCCAGGTCATTGAGTCACACAAGTCTCCAAACCGCAACAAGGTTGTGGTCCTCTTGGAGGTTCTTGTGGAGTCTAATCCCAACAATATAAACTCCCACAAGCCATCTTTACTTAAATATGCATCTTCCCTTTGCCGTGCTTACAAATTCAACACATTGGGACTGCTAGCCACAACCGCAGTGTTATACTGTAGATCCTTCAGCTCAAGCTGTGTGGTGTGTCAGGAAGGCAGCTTCAATGGTGTGAAGAATGATGATTAAAACCAGAGCCTCCAGAGACAATGATAATAACAAATGAAGAGAAACTCCAGGGTGACATTTGCCATGTTATTTTTCCATTTCCATCAATCCTCTTAGAAAAAATATTATCAAAACAGCCATGCAAATTAATATATTAATTGTTGTGTACATCCATTTAAGAACAAATCTACAACTGCGGTCTGGGTCACCTTTAGGCTTTCATATGCTTTTACCTGGCCCATTGTTTCTACATGGTGCATTACTAGGGACTACAACCAGTTCCATGGATGCTTGCTCACTTTCATAGAAGTCAGAGAACACTAAGGGACAGAACAAACCCTTCGACCCATCTGGTCTGTGCTGAAACATTAATCTGTCCAGTTCTATCAACCTACACTCGGACCATAGCTCTCCGTACCCTTCCCATCCACGTACCTATTCAAACTTCTCTTCCATGTTGAAATCGTACCCATATCCACCACTTCCACTGGCAGCTCATCCCACACTCGCATCACCCTTAGGAGAAGAGTTTTGCCTCATGTTCCCTTAAATATTTCACATTTCACCCATAACCCATGACTTCTACTTCTAATCTCACTCAACCTCAGTGGAAGAAGGCTGCTTGCATTTACCCTCATGATTCTGTAAACCTCTATCAAATCTCCTGTCATTCTCCTATGCTCTAGTGAATAAAGTCCTAACCTATTCAACCTTTCCCTATAACTCGGATCTTCAAATGCTGCAACATCCTTGTAAATTTTCTCTACACTCTTTCAACCTTATCGATAACTTCCCTATAGGTAGGTGACCAGAACTACACACAATACTCCAAATGAGGCCTCACCAGCGTCTTATACAACATCATCACTTTGATTTATGAAGCCTAAAGCTTTCTTTGTAACTCAATCTAGTTGTGATGCCACTTTCAAGGAACTATAGATCTGTATTCTCAGATCCCTTTGTTCTGCTGCACTCCTCAGTGCCCTACAGCTCACTGTGCAAGCCTTACCCTGGCTGGTCCTCCCAAAGTGCAACACTTCACACTTGCCTGCATTAAATTCCATCTGCCATTTTTCCAGCTGTTCTAGATTGCTTTGATAACTTTCTTCGCTATACACGACACCCCCACCCTCGGTGTCATCTGCAAATTTGCTGATCCAATTTATTACATTATCATCCAGATCATTGTAGATGAAAAACACCAGCAATCCCTACAGCACAATATATGCCACAGAACTCCAGTCAGAGAGACAGGCATATGGCTTCTCCCACAAAGCCACTGTCATATCCGATATACTACTTCATCCTGAATGCCAAGCGACTGCACCTTCTTCACCAACCTCCCATGTGGGACCTTGTCAAAGGCTTTGGCTTCATCAACTTTTCTCATAACTTTCTCAAAAATCTCTATACGATTGGCGAGACATGACCTACCACACGCAAAGCCATGTTAACTATCCCTAATCATTTGCTACCTATTGAAATATTATATATCCAGTCCCTCAGAGCATCTCTCAATAACTTACCCTCTGCTGACGTTAGGCTCATTGGCCTGTAATTTCCCAGCTTATTTTTAAAACCTTTCTTAAACAACAGAACAATATTAGCAAATCACCAATTCTCCAACACCTCAGCATTACTAAGTCGAGGAAATCTGCAGATGCTGGAATTGCTAAGGATGTTTTAAATATCTCTGCTAGGGCTTCAACAATTTTTGCACTTGCCTCCCACAAGATCCAAGGGAACACCTTGTCAGGCCCCGGGGTTTTATCCACCCTAATTTGCCTCAAGACAACAAACACCTTCTCCTCCTTTGTAATCTGCATGCAGTCCATGCTGTTTTGCCTCACTTCTATAGACTTTGTGACTGTCTCCTGAGTAAATAGAGATGCAAAAAAAAAATCCATTTAATGTCTCCCTATCTTTTTTGGATCTATGCATAGATGACCTCTATGATCTTAAAGATAACCAATTTTGTCCCTTGCTATCCTTTTGTTTGTTTATTGAGATGCCTCTCGGAGTGGGGCCTTCTGGTCCTTTGAGCATGCCCCCTAGTAATTCCCCTATTTAATCCTAGCCTAATCATAGGACACGTTAGAATTACTTACGTCCTTGGCACATGGAGGAAACCGGAGCATCCGGAGAAAAACCGCATGGTCACGGGGAGAAAGTATAAGCTCCTTATGGGCAGCAATACAGTAAAGCATTGCACTATCCACTCTGCTACTGTGCTGCCCCAAAGAACTGGGCTCATCTGGGATTTGAACCCAGGATTTCTCACACCCAAAGTGAACATCATACCCCTAGACCAGCACGCCAACTGCCACTGGCTCATACTTTTGCTCTTAATATGTTTGTAGAAGCTCTTGCCTGCTAGAGCGACCTCAGCTTTCCTTTTAGCCCTCCTGATTCCCTTCTTAAGTGTTTACTTGCATTTTTTAAACAAATCCTCAGGTACTTCATTTGTTCCTTCATGCCTATACCTGCTATGTAATTCTTTCTTTCAATGGTAGAAGTTGCAGATGACCCAGAAGAGTGATTCTGAATACTGATGGAGCATCCTGAAAGATCCCGAAGAGCCTTAACTGGGGGATCCGAAGAAGATGATTCCTTTACTGGCAGAATTTGTAACTAGCCATCATTGATTTACTTATTTAAGATAGAAGAGGTGAATGTTTTTCTCTCAGATGGTTGTGAGTCTTTGGAACCCTGTCAAAGGGCAGTGAAACCCAAATCTTTGAACATTTTTAAGGAAGAAGTAAATAAATTCTTCATAAGCTTGGAGATGACAAGTCACTGGAGATGAGTGAGAATAAAGAGTTGAGTTTACAGCCTTTGTATCTGAATGATGGAGCAGGCATAGGGGGATGAGTGCCCTTTTCTTGCTCTTAATTGATATCTACACTCAGTGGCCACTTTATTAGGTACACCAGCTCATTAATGCAAATATCTAATCAGCCAATTATGTGGCAGCAACTCAATGCATAAAGGCATGCAGACATGGCCAAGGGGTTCAACTGTTGTTCAGACCAAACATCGGATGGGTAAGAAATGTGATCTAAGGGATCATGCCTGTGGAATGACTATTGGTGCCAGACAGGATGGCTGGAGTATTCAGAAACTGCTGAATTCAGTAGGTCCATTTAATGTCAGAGAAATGTATACAATGTGCATCCTGAAATTCATTTTCTTCACAGACATCTACAGAAACAGAGAAGTGCCCCACAGAATGAATGACTGTTAAACCGTTAGAACTCCAAATCCCCCTCCCACCCCCAACAGCAAGGAAGCATCGGCACCCTCCAAATTTGTGCATAGTATTTTCATGTGCAATAGTCCCTAGAGATTGCAGAGAATGGTGTGAGAAACAAAAAAAAATCCAGTGAGATGGCAGTTCGATGAGCAAAAACGCCTTCTTAATGAGAGAAGGTCAGAGGAGAATGGCCAGACTGGTCCAAGCTGACACTAGGGTGACAGTGACACAAATACCCACGCATTACAACAGTGGTGTGCAGAAGAGCATCTCTGAATGCACAATACATTGAATCTTGAGCTGGATGGGCTACAGCGGCTGAAGTCCACATTGGGTTTCACGCCGGGTTCCTCTCCTGTCAGCTAAGGACAGAAAACTGATGCTACAGTGAGTGCTGCCTCACCATAACTGGACAAGTGAAGATTGGAAATAGATTGCCTGGTCTGACAGATCTCAACTTCTGTTGCGACACGCAGATGGTAGGACCAGAATTTAGCGTAAACTGCCTGAATCCATGGATCCATCCTGCCTTGTGCCGGCGGTTCAGGTGGTGGTCGGGGTGGTGTAATGGTGTGGGGAATATTTGATGCTACCTTGTCACCATGGACCAGAACCTCTGACAAATGTTTCCAGCACCTTGTTGAATCCATGGCACAATGAATTCGGGCTGCTCTGGGGGCAAAGGTGGTTCCTACCCAGTACTAGAAAGGTCTAAAAGTGGCCACTGAGCGTATTTTTCTATGTGTAGATACAATGTGTTGCATTGTCAGAATCAGTATGAGAGTCAGATTTAGTATCATCGGAATAGGTCGTGAAATTTGTTGTCTTGGTGGCAACAGTACGATGCAATACATAATAATAGAAAACAACTGTGAATTACAGTTGAACTGTGAAATATTTATTAAATAGCTAAATTAAATAAGTAGTGCAAAATAGAAATAAAAAAAGAGTGGGTTTGGCCAAAACTGCCACATGTTCTCTGTCATCTGTCAGTATTAGATCTCTTTCTCATGGGCAGATTTCTAGGTTTCTTTTGTATTAACCTGGCTTGAGGGAGATACCCCTTCCATCCTCCTTCACACGGAGATCAGGAGTGGGGTGGAGTGTCGCGATGTGCCACCTGCAGCCACATCATGAATGAGGGGTTACAGACGAGGTGCAGCAATGTTTTTGCAGCGCATGGATAACGTAGAGTCAGGGAGAACCAAACAGTAATACAACACAAAAAGTGGCCTTCCAGCCCATTGAGTCCTTGCCAATTAATCCTACAGTAATCCCAATTTCTTCTCTCCACACTCACATCATCTGTCCCCAGGTTCTACCCCTCAACCCACACACCAGAAGCGACTTCTAATGGGCAATTAATCCCCCCACCTTGCACATCTTTGGGATGTGGGAAGAAACCGAAACCCCTGGTGGAAGTCCACATGGTCGCAGAAAGAGCATGCAAGCTCCCTACAGACAGTGAGGTCCGAGTTGAAGCCAGGTCTCCATCACGCTGATAGGCAGCTCTATAAGCTGCACCACTATATTGCACAATCACGTTTCTGTTCCTACCTTTTCAATTCTAGGTTTGCATGGTTACTTGACTTTACATTCCTGGTGATCAAACTGACGTTCCAGGATCAGTGCTGCAGATGTCCGGAGACTAGTCCAGTAAGTTAGTCACTGTGCTATGTTATCCTTGAATAAGATAGCCCCCAGTGAGAGAGCAGTGTTCTCCCTGTGCGCAAGTAAAATAAAAAGAATGCTTGAGTCATAAAAAAAATCCATGGTTTTCCATTCAAGGGCATTAGTGTTTCCATACCAGGCTGTGATGCAGCCAGACTGTGACTCGTTGGTTACATTGATAAAAAGAAAGCAATGATATTGTCTGCAGATGTGAAAGGACTCAATAATAACAGTGGTGGCATGTGCTCTGGGCCCAGTTATTTTACTAGCAATGACCGTTACTAAGACATAAGCCTATGTTAAGCATTAGCTGGTTACAGTGATAATAGACAGTGAAGGTGGTGCGGTAGTGTAGTGGGTAGAGCATCGTCCTACAGCACCAGTGATCACTGGTTCAGTTCCCACTGCTGCCTGTAATGAATTTGTATGTCATCCCCGTGACCTTGTGAGGTTCCTCTGGAAGCTCCAATTTCCTCCCACATTCCAAAGGCGTATGGGTTAGGGTTAGTAAGTTGTGGGTATGCTATACCAACGCCGGAAGCGTGATGATCACACCTGTGGGCAGCCCAGCACAATCCTTACTGATTCGATTTGATGCAAAACTATGATGCGTTCTCTGTATGTTTTGATGTACATGTAACAAATAAAGATAATCTTGATCTCCTGATCTTGAGAATGACTAACCATAAGTTTCTTGTTTAAACTCAAAATTTAACGTATTGTCAAAGTACATAATGTCACCGTATACAGCACTGAGATTCACTTCCTTGTGGGCATACTCAACAAATCTATAGTGTAATAACTATATCAGAATCGGTGATAGACCCCCCAACTAGGGCGTTCAACCAGAGTGTAGAAGACAACAAACTGTGCAAATGCAAAAAGAAGAAACAATAATATAAATAAATAAGCAATAAACATCGAGAACTTGAGATGAAGAGTCTTTGAAAATGAGTCCATTTGTTGTAGGAATATTTCAGTGATGGACCAAGAGAAGTTGAGTGAAGTTATCCCATTTGGTTCGAAAGCCTGATGGTGGAGGGGTACTAACTGTTCCTGAACCTGGTGATGCGAGTCCCAAGGCTTTTGTCTTGTCTCCCTGACAGAACAGTGAGAAGAGAGTACGTCCTGAGTGGTGGAGGTCCCTGATGATGAATGCAGCTTTCCTGCGACAGCTTTTCATGTAGATGTGCTGAGTGGTTGGGAGGGATTTACCTGTGATGGACTGGGCCACATGCACTACTTTTTGCATGGTTTTTCATTCAAGGGCATTAGTGTTTCCATACCAGGCTGTGATGCAGCCAGACTGTGACTCCTTGGTTACATTGATAAAAAGAAAGCAATGATATTGTCTGCAGACGTGAAAGGACTCAATAATAACAGTGGTGGCTTTTTCTCATTGTTATCAGCCCTGTTGCATGTACTGCTAATCCACATCTTGGCCCGGATTGTGCAATCACATGTGAATGCACAGTGAGGATTAAAATGTCAGCCATGTTTTGAGTGTTGGTTTTGATGTGAACTATCCTGAACCTGGCAAACAGAGCCGGATGCAGACCATAAAGGGAAATAATTTGCTGCTTAAAAAATATGTCTGGCTCTGCCTGTGAGTGTTTATTTTTTTCTGATGAAGAATGCATTTTATTTTCACCAACCAGTGAAAGTTATGGGTACAGCAGAGGTTCAACGGGATGCTTCTACATAAATTCTAATCCGAGTTCCTGGATGATGCCACATTTTGGTTTTGCTGTGAGGCCACCTGCATTCTGATAACTAACACACTGAGAGGCTGCTCTTCATAATTAGGACAGGAATAAGTCACTTGAACTGCAAGAGATGTCAGTCGACTCTTATGGACATCACTGGGTTTCATCCAGTTTAGTTTGAATAATTCCCAGTTTAAATAAAGAACCTGCATTTCTGTAACAGCTTGTCACCTTCACAGCACATGTCAAAATACTTCAATTCCTATTAAATAATCTTTCAAGGCATTTGTAGGCAACCAGTCAGTGCACAGAAAGATTCTGTTGGTAAATGAGAAGACTAATCAATTAATCTGTATTGTTACCTGACCATGTAATGCTTTGAAACCAGACTGACCTTGTACAAGTGAGTTGTCAGTAGGTCACCAAGACATTGATTCAATACCTCTTCCGAAGAAAACACTTTCAACAATTCAGCATTCTCTCAGCACTGCAGATTTCAACTTGGATAATCTCAAAATATCACCAGATTCTGAAAAATGGTGAGTGCAGAGACAGAGTGGCTTCTCTGGCTCCCGATAACGGTGCCAGTTTTAAATTCTCAGATAGTGGTTATTGTTGTGTTCTGTACCTTATTCTGGGGTTTTTGATCTGGAGTAACAATTATTTCATTCCCCTTTAGTGTTGTTTACTGGAAATGATATTAAACAATCTTGAATAGTACTCTGAGATTCCTTTCCTTGCTGACATCCACAGTAATGGAAAGAAACAAAGTAGAATCAATTGAAAAACTGAAACCAGGATGGACAAACAACTTGTGTAAAAGACAACAAATTATGCAAATGCAAAAAAGAAAAAATAAATAATAAATATTGAGAACACAAGTTGTTGAGTCCTTGAAAGTGAGTCCATGGATTGTGGAATCAGTTTCAGAGTTGGGGTGAGTGAAGTTATCCCCTTTGGTTCAAGCGCCTGATGGGTGAGCAGTAATAAATGTTCCTGAACCTGGTTGGTGTGTGAGCTGAATCTCCTGTACCTCCTTCCTGAGCAGCAGTGGGAAGAGAGCGTGGCCTGGTTTGTGGGGGTCCTTGATGATATTTGCTAAAATCTATATTGACTCTGCAACTTTTTGCGTTCTGAAGCAAGAATGCTGACAAATTTAGCTCTTTTATTCAGTCCAGATTACTACTGCTCCCGAGAGAAGTGCACCACCCCCCTCCCCTCAACCCATTGCCAATTATATCCGTAAAAACACATCTGATATCAACTCAAACAGCAAGGATAATATTATTGCGTGGAATGACCAAGAGAGGATGGTAATATGTCTTCCTGATTAGAGTCACTAAAGTCGTGTTTCATAGGATGGATTGTGGCCTATCATGTGCATGAATTCTAATCAGGGATAAATGTGTTGGTGTGCTTTCCTAGGTCATGTCATTTACACAGTAGCCGGACAGAATTACAGATTTGATGAATAATCTGAAAAGCTGCAAAGCATACATTATTAAGAGGCACCTTCAAAAATTGGGCCACAGCGATCAGTAAATAATGTGGCAAGATATGTAATAGCTGCTGCACTGAACTACTGTTCTACATCACATCTGGCTGAAATGATTTCTTTCCCCCCGTTTATGTTTAGTCATTTACCATTGCATGGTAACAGGAAATTGGCCACGAATACAAATTGTAGCCGGAGCAGCGGAGGTAATGCTCATGTGGTAGGAGGGGTGGAGGGAGGAGTTGGTTGTAGGTTGTATTGAGAGCAGTTTGGTAACTTTGCAGCTCCTCAAGGCCTGAAGTTGACCTGTCATTTAACGTTCGAGTCTTGCTCATCTGGAGCAATCTATTTTGAGGGTAAGTAATTGGAAGAGAGCCAAACAAATCTTCCCGGAAAAGTTGGTTGGTACAGAGCTAATCTGAGAACTGTTGGTAAATAGTGGGTGGAAGCCATTGGAAATTGAAAATGATTCCTAAATCAGCAGGATTCAGATAATAAAGATAATTTTCATTTATTTTCATGCAATTAGTTCCTCATGAAACCAAGTTAAAAGGCTGCATCAGCAAAGCCCATTAACAAGTCTTTAGCACTTCTGTAATATAAACATTTGGTGATGAAGCAGGACTGTGTGAATCATCTTGAGGCTGAGAGCTCCCTCTCCTGGAAACAGAGACTATGACACCACAACCAGTTGCAGAACAACAATGAATTTTAGACAGAGGAGACTACTGTACTACTGGTGTCAGAAATCTCGAACACAAGGAAAACTGAAGGGACACCGCAGGTCAGGCAGCGTCACTGGAGGGAAATGGACAGTCAATATTTCAGATCAACGCCCTTCAGCACGACTGGAAAGACTGTAAGATATAGGAGCAGAATTAGGCCATTTGGCCCATTGAGTCTGCTTGGCCATTTCATCATGACTGCTTCATTTTCCCTCTCAGCCCCCATCTCCTGCCTTCTCCCCATATCCCTTCACTAATCAGGAATCTATCAACCTCTGCTTTAAATATACCCAGTGACTTGGCCTTCACAGCCACCTGTGGCAATGAATGCTACAAACTCACCACTCTGCGGAAGAGAGAGTAGATGGCCAGTGTAAAATGATGGGTTGTGGGGGGAGGTGATGGGCAGATCTAGATGAGAGAGGGGTGGGGTTTGATGGACTGGTCGTTCAAAATCCAGGCTCACAGGTCATTCATTCCCACAGAACCACAGATGTTATGTCAGGCAGCTGTAAACCCACTGGGGTGGCAGGAAGGAGGCATTAGGTTACTATGAGTGGTGCCCCTTCACATTCCGATACTGTATAATGATCTCAGGGCCAAAAGTGATTGTTGCTTAACAAATGACTATCTTCATTTAAAAGTGAAGATTTTAGTTTGAGCATGAATAGTGCATGGTCTTTTTCTTTCCTGCTGACTTGATACATTATAAAGCAACAATAGCATTCAACAGGTGCTTTATTAGGAACCTCCTCTTGTCCTTGGAAGAGAAGCTGAAGAGGTGACCCAAGAAAGCTTACATAGAATGAGATACAACATGAGCCGTTATACCTGGGATTCCTCCTGTTATTCAGCTGGCAAAGATAATGTTTGTATTTATTTGTATGCAACTGGGTTTCATATCACTAGTAATTTAAATAAAGTCTAACTTAAATATGAACACTATAAGTACGGACTAGAAATTTAACTAAACTTACCAATAAAACAGTGAAAATAACTATGTACATGAGTCGGCTGGGGTGATATACTGCATCCGGTGCTCCCGATGTGGCGTTCTATATATTGGCGAGACCTGACGCAGACTGGGAGATCGTTTTGCTGAACACCTACGCTCTGTCCGCCAGAGAAAGCAGAATCTCCCAGTGGCCACACATTTTAATTCCATGTCCCATTCCCATTCTGATATGTCCATTCATGACCTCCTCTACTGTAAAGATGAAGCCACACTCAGGTTGGAGGAACAACACCTTATATTCCGTCTGGGTAGTCTCCAACCCGATGGCATGAACATTGACTTCTCTAACTTCCGTTAATAACCCTCCTCCCCTTCTTACCCCATCCCTTATTTATTTATTTATTTATTTATTTATTTATTTATTTATTATTTTCCCCCTTTCTTTCTCTCTTTTTTTCTCCCTCTGTCCCTCTCACTATAGCTTCCTCTGGGCTCCCCTCCCCCTTTCTTTCTCCCTAGGCCTCCTGTCCCATGATCCTCCCCCTTCTCTAGCCTTGTATCCCTTTTGCCAATCAACTTTCCAGCTCTTGGCTCCATCCCTCCCCCTCCTGTCTTCTCCTATCATTTTGGATCTCCCCCTCCCCCTCCCACTTTCAAATCTCTTACTAGCTCTTCCTTCAGTTAGTCCTGAGGAAGGGTCTTGGCCCGAAACGTCAACTGTACCTCTTCCTAGAGATGCTGCCAGGCCTGCTGTGTTCCACCAGCATTTTGTGTGTGTTGTATGTATATGAAAATTACATATAATGTATACATTCAGTGGCCACTTTATTAGGTAACTCCCGTATCTAATAAAGGGATCATTGAGTAGTCTTCTGCTGCTGCAGCCCATCCACTTCAAGGTTGTGTGCCGTGTGTTCAGAGGTGCTTTTCTACACACCGCTGTTGTAATGCGTGGTTATCTGAGTTGTTGTCTCATTCCTGTCAGCTTGAGCCAGTGTGGCCATTCTCCTCTGACCTCTCTCATTAACAAGGTGTCTTCACTGACAGAACTGCCACTCACTGGATGTTTGTTTTTTTTTTGTACGGTTCTCTGTAAACTCTAGAGCAGGGTTCCTAACCTGGGGGGGTCCGTGGACCCCTTGGTTCATGGTAGAGATTCATAACATAAAAAAAGGCTGGGAACCCCTGCTCTGGAGACGGCTGTGCATGAAAATCCCAGGAGATGAGCAGTTTCTGAGATAGTCAAACTATCCCATCTGGCATTAACAATTTTTCCACTGTCAAAGTCACTGTAATCACATTTCTAACCCATTCTGATGGGTTGGAAACATAACTGAACCTCTTGACCATGTCTGCGTGCTTGTATGCATTGAGTTGCTGCCACATGATTGGCTGATTAAATATTTGCATTAACAAGCAGGTGTACGGTAGTGAGAACTGAGTGTGGTTAATGATCATTTTGACAACATATTTGGCTTAATATCCATCTGATGATACCTTACACGTCATTTTGAGAAGTGATAGGCAGTTCAGTGTTAAATGCCAATGAGCTGGATTTGGAGAGCTCACACTTGTCCAGTTTATGTTCTGTTTTCCAAAAATTAGTGAGACAACAACTTTGATGGACCTCTCTGCCTCAATGACCCCATTAAGTGATTTTGGGTGGAATTTTGATGATATTACCCAATGTGCTGCACCTTGAGTTTCTGATGGTATCCAGTGGTAAGGTTTAAAGTCAGAGTTAGCTTTCGTCCATACACTAAAAGAGGTGGACAATGAGTTTACAGCAGCATTAATGATGAGCACGAGATTCTGCAGATGCTGGAAATCCAGAGTAGAGCCTGTAATTGTAAATTTCAGTAGCATCAGGTCCTACAGAACATACAATAATAGAGCTGTACGCAACATAAGAAGGCACTTAGAGCCAGCACAGCTACTGTATGCCAACCATGGGGCCTATCTACATTCATCCTACTTACCTACATTAACTCCATATCCCTCTCCGCCTTGCTCATTCAAATACTCGCCCAGATGTGTGTCTCATCTTGTTATGGTTTCCACCTCCTACATCTCCTCTGGTGGCAGCTCATTCTAGCTACTATTTGTGAAAAAACATTACCACTCAGATCTCCTTTAAAACCCCTCCCTCTCACCTTAAACCTATGAATTCCCAGTTTTACTTATTCATACTAAGGCAAACGGACACTAGCTATCCACCCTGTTTATACCTCTCTCAGTTTCCTTTGCTTTAGGAAAACCGAACCATCCTGCCCAATCTATTGTAATAACTCCAGTCTGCCAACATCCTGCATTCGTACTGTCTGAATCATCCATGAGATTCTGTAACTGCTGAATATCTCAGCAACATGCACAAGATGCTGGAGGAACTCAGCAAGTTGAGCAGCATTTATGGAGGGTAATAAACACCTCATTCTATCTGGGTAACCTCCAACCTGATGGCAGGAGCATAGATTTCTCTACCCAACACCTTCCTTTTCCATTCATCGTTCTATTTACCCTTTTGCCCAACTCTTCCCCGCACTTACCCAACATCTCCCTCCAGTTCCCCTCCTCCTTCCCATTAATCCATGGTCCACATTCCTGTCCCATCGGGTTTTTTTCCTCTTCAGTCCTTTACCTCACCTGGTCTCATCTATCACCTGCGAGCTTGTAGTCCTTACCTTCCACCAGCTTCTCATTCTGGCTTATGCTTCCTTCCCTTCCAGTCATGATGAAGAGCTTTGACCTGAAACGTGGACTGTTTATTCCACTCCATAGGTGCTTCTTGATTTGTTGAGATTTTGCAGCACTTTGTGTGTGTGTGGCTTAATCATGTCTTTTCCATAGTGTGGCGACTAGAATTGTGAACGGTATTCTTCATGCAGGGTTTTGTATCATAATGCCTACAATTCCTTTCTCCCAGCCCACCCCACCAACAGATGCTGTTCCCTCCACCAAGTTCTTGCAGCATACTGTTAGTTACCTTTGAAGTTGTGAATGATCCTGTACCCATGGCAGCAAAACCAATGTTTCCAGGTGGGGAAGAAATATGGCCAGAGGCTGTCATAAAATAGCGTGCAAGAAATCCATCAAGGAATTCAGATGAATCTCCTCTACCAAAATAAGTGAGAATGTGGAACAGAAGATGCCTAAAACAATGCAATGTTCATGCGTTTTGCACATAGCTCAGTTATGAGACAATCCGCATTATCTGAAATTTTGCAGGTAAATTAAGTTTAGCATAAGGATGTGTATTACACTCTTAGTTTTTCTAAAACACCAACAGGAGGCCCACTGGAAGCCAGAGAGGGCCTAATTTTGATTTTCTTCATATCCACTTTTGAGGTCGGAGATATTTGGGTGGACATGACCGACTTACTTTCGGTTTACTTGAACCGCAAAGGGAAAGAAGATAGACTTTGCGTGGGAGACCAGCTGAACTCTAAACCAGATAGATGAGTGTGTCCAAGTGAAAGATTCATGCTTAGTGACCTACCAAAAACTGCCTTGGATGCTGCTACAGGTTAGAAGAATGAGGGGAGATCTCATAGAAACATTTCGAATGTTAAAAGGCATGGACAGAGTGGATGTGGCAAAGTTGTTTCCCATGATGGGGGAGTCTAGTACGAGAGGGCATGACTTCAGGATTGAAGGGCGCCTTTTCAGAACAGAAATGCGAAAAAATTTTTTTAGTCAGAGGGTGGTGAATCTATGGAATTTGTTGCCACGGGCAGCAGTGGAGGCCAAGTCATTGGGTGTCTTTAAGGCAGAGATTGATAGGTATCTGAGTAGCCAGGGCATCAAAGGTTATGGTGAGAAGGCGGGGCAGTGGGACTAAATAGGATAAAATGGATCAGCTCATGATAAAATGGCGGAGCAGACTCGATGGGCCGAATGGCCTACTTCTGCTCCTTTGTCTTATGGTCTTATGGTCTTATAGTTTCTGTGGTTTACAATGATCGTGGAATGTTTTTGGATGCTCCTGGTGGAACAAGGAAAAACTATCTTTATGAACTTACTTATGGCTAAAGTTAGAAGACAAAGAATGGCCTAGAGCTTCACAATTTCTGAAAACTAATAACCTAAAAGCTTAAGATTCTGGAACCTGTACAAGTCTGTTCCATACATTGTTTTCCCTTTAATGGACTGAGAAACTACCTGCTTTTGACAGGAGGGTGAGGTGCAACTTTGGAGGTTAGCCTCCCTTTAAAATTAACAAATGCAGTCAGAGAAGTGCAAAGAAAAACTGTCTAAAAGATCATATACTTATTATCTGGGATTGATGTAAAATAGCTCACAAAACAGGCATTGAATCTTTAGATCAAACATTGCAAGATCTTAAATATAATAATAAATTAATACTAGATGATACTTTACTGCTAGCTGGAGATTTCTATCGAATATTACCAGCAATATCACAAGGTACAAAGTAGGTGAATTGAAAACAACACACACAAAACTCTGAAGGAACTCAGCAGGTCAGGCAGCATCTATGGAAATGAATAGATAATCAACATTTTGGGCTAAGGCCCTTCTTCAGAACTGAGCAAATTGAATTGAGAGCCTGTATAAAAACCCTATACGTGTATTTTGAAAGATGTTAAACGATTACTCTTGAAAACCAATATGCCAGCATAATTAACATGTGATCTATCTTCAAGAGTTTACTCAGATTAGGGAAAGGGGAAGTTAAAAATAAAGATGCAACAGGAATGATTTTGATTTAAAAAACACTTGGGTGCAATTGTGATAGAAATTTATAATCTGATGTGAGTTGTTTTCCAAAATATCAGACAATACTATTTGAATTACCAGTGGTTAAATGAAATACCAATGGTTACAAAAAATTACACAGTGCATGACAGAAATAAAGATCTTTTTTTGAATGTCTGTCACTCTGTCAGTACCTGTATTCTATTGTGACAACAGTGTGACAAACAATGATGGCGCAGTACATTTTCCTGTTGAATTTTTAAACTCTTCGACACCGCCTGGTGTGCCATCATGTAATCTTAAACTAAAAGGTGCTCCAATTATGCTCTAAGGAACTTAGTTCAACCAATACTATTGAACGACACAAGATTATAAATTCAAAACTTACTACTACGTGCAATTGAGACTGCAATAATGAACCGAAGACAAGAAAATAATTCTGGTTGAGCTGACTGTGCCGTGGGAGGAGGGATGGGAAGAGGCCCACGAGAGAAAGGCCTTGAAGTACCAGCCCTTAGTGCAGGAGTGTAAAGACAAGGGATGGCAGGCATGGTTGTTCCCTGTGGAGATTGGCTGCAGAGGTTTCCCAGCCAAATCAGCATGGCGGTTGTTGTCAGATCTGGGCCTGGACGAAAGGAGCAAAAAACAAGCAGCTCGTAGAATGGGGGAAGAGGCAGAATGAGCCTCTAGTTGGATCTGGAGTAGGCGAGAGGAGGGGAGCCAGAAGCTAGGAACAGACGGGCAGTGATTTGGCCACCACTGCCGGACCACCAACCAGAGAGTGTCGTGGTTAAGGGTTGAAACACTCTGTGAAGGTTGGG
Organism: Mobula birostris; assembly: GCF_030028105.1. NCBI lineage: Eukaryota > Metazoa > Chordata > Chondrichthyes > Myliobatiformes > Myliobatidae > Mobula > Mobula birostris. Next base: position 97,437,373 of record NC_092372.1, on the reverse strand, counting down.
AACCACCTGATGACATCTGCTTCTGGCTGAAGGCTACAGTGACCTTATAAGGTAACTGGAGAATGCACCCGAACAGGTGTTTGTAACAAGATAATGCTGTTATGGAAATTGTCTTCATTCTTTGTTTTCCAGTTATCCCACATGATCTTCCTTTTTCAATCCAAACACTTTGGTTTCCTGTTCAACTTAGTTTTGCTATGAGCATTAAAATGGAGAATGGCTAAAAGTTGTTGGCCTTGATGTAGAAAGTGAGTGCCTTTCCTATTGTCTGTGTAGGCTGATGCCCCAGAGTTGGAGAAAAAATAAATACTTTTTTACACTGAATTCAAAACAAAGAGATATATCGTATTGTGAAGCACTTTGTCACTTAGATCAGATAAATTTACACATGGTGCAAAAATTAAATATATAATTTTTGTATACATATATATTTTCACTGGTTTTATTGGTAAGTTTAGTTAAATTTTAAGTCCCTATTTATACTATTCATGGAATAATTAACTATTTAAGTTAGATTTTATTTAAATTACTGGTAATATAAAACTCAGTTGAATGGAAATAAATGCAAGCATCAACTTTGCCAGCATAATAATGGGAGCAATGCCAAGTATAACATCTTGTATAGAATGCTATGCAAGATTTCTTAGGTCACCTCTTCACTTTCCCTTCCAAGGATAATTGTCCTTCTCATTTCTCCACCTTCTTCTCATAAATGGAAACCATTCATCCCTGGTAATGTCCTCCACAACTCTTCTCAGATATTTCTTGAAATGTGGAGTCCAGAGTAGTCCTTAATATATGAGCTGAGGTTTGACTTTTGACAAATAATATGGTCTCTTCAATATTCTGTTTTCTACTTATAAAACCAAACACATCGATGTGTAATGATTCCAGACCTAACCAGTTCCCCTCTACCACCACTCTCCTCCGTCTACTGGAATTAGTCCTCACTCTTAATAATTTCTCCTTTGGCTCCTCCCACTTCCTCCAAACTAAAGGTGTAGTCATGGGCACCTGTATGGGTCCCAGCTATGCCTGTTTTTTTTTTTGGCTTTGTGGAACAATCTATGTTCTGTTCCTATTCTGGTATCTGTCCCCCCACTTTACCTTCGCTACATCGATGACTGCATTGGCGCTGCTTCCTGCATGCATGCTGAGCTCACTGACTTCATTTTCACCCTGCTCTCAAGTTTACCTGGTCCATTTCCAACACCTCCCTCCCCTTTCTAGATCTTTCTGTCTCTATCTCTGGAGACAGCTTATCTACTAATGTCTACTATAATCCTATGGACTCTCACAGCTACCTGAACTATTCCTCTTCCCACCCTGTCTCTTGCAAAAATGCCATTCCCTTCTCGCAATTCCTCTGTCTCTGCCGCATCTGCTCTCAGGATGAGGCTTTTCATTCCAGGACAAAGGAGATATCCTCCGTTTTTAAAGAAAGGGACTTCCCTTCCTCCACCATCAACTCTGCTGTCAAACGCATCTCCTCCATTTCACGTACATCTGCTGTCATCCCATCCTCCCGCCACCCCACTAGGAATAGAGTTCCCCTTGTCCTCACCTACCGCTCCACCAGCCTCCAGGCCCAACATATAACTCTCCGTAACTTCCTCCACCTTCAACGGGATCCCACCACTAAGCACATCTTTCCCTCCCCCCCCACCTTTCTGCTTTCCGCAGGGATTGCTCCCTACGTGACTCACTTGTCCATTCGACCCCCACATCCCTTCCCACCGATCTCCCTCCCGGCACTTATCCTTGTAAGCGGAACAAGTGCTACACATGCCCTTACACCTCCTCCCTCACCACCATTCAGGGCCCCAGACAGTCCTTCCAGGTAAGGTGACACTTCACCTGTGAGTCGGCTGGGGTGATATACTGCGTCCGGTGCTCCCGATGCGGCTTTCTATATATTGGCGAGACTCGACGCAGGCTGGGAGACCATTTCGCTGAACACCTACACTCTGTCCGCCAGAGAAAGCAGGATCTCCCAGTGGCCACACATTTTAATTCCACGTCCCGTTCCCATTCTGATATATCTATCCATGGCCTCCTCTACTGTCAAGATGAAGCCACACTCAGGTTGGAGGAACAACACTTTATATTCCGTCTGGGTAGCTTCCAACCTGATGGCATGAACATTGACTTCTCTAACTTCCGTTAATGCCCCACCTCCCCTTCGTACCCCATCCCTTATTTATTTATTTATTATTATTTTTTCTTTCTCTCTTTTTTCTCCCTCTGTCCCTCTCACTATAACTCCTTGCCCATTCTCTGGGCTTCCCTTCCCCTTTATTTCTCCCTAGGCCTCCCGTCCCATGATCCTCTCCCTTCTCCAGCCTCGTATCCTTTTTGCCAATCAACTTTCCAGCTCTTGGCTCCATCCCCCCCGCCCCCGGTCTTCTCCTATCATTTTGGGTCTCCCCCTCCCCCTCCCACTTTCAAATCTCTTTCTATCTCTTCTTTCAGTTAGTCCTGACGAAGGGTCTCGGCCCAAAACGTGGACTGCACTTCTTCCTAGAGATGCTGCCTGGCCTGCTACGTTCACCGGCATTTTTCATGTAACACCATGGTCCTGAAAAACGTTGTCTCGTTTTCACTGTGTACTGTACCGGCAGTTATGGTCGAAATGACAATAAAAAGTGACTTGACTTGAGTTTATGTAGGTTCTGTTAATATGTCAATTTTGTTCCTGTCTGAAAATACACAAAAACGCTGGATATAATAACCATATCACAACATTATTGCAATGAATGGCATCATTTTAAGCCTGATAATACTGATAAAAAGAACAATCACTACAAATGGAGGAAGAGAGGAAACTGGTTCTGCCATTCATAGGAATGAATATGCATCAAACTTTTGAACTTAACATGCTGGGAGCTTGGCAGTATCCGGGGTGTCGCCAATTCAGGCAATTGTAAAGCAAGGACAGCCTCTAAACCACATCCTATATGAGTATTTTCTCGGCTTACTGTATCATTATATGACCACTGGGGGAGAACCACATCTGGCTGTGTTAAGAATAGGGTTTTGACAATCACATGGTGTTTGTTTCTCTAAAATTGATATCTTTGAAGTTAGTAGCTGAATTTAAAGTAAACACTGCCACTATCAAATACAACAATTCAGCCATCAATATAACCATTTTCAACAATATTTGCCCTGTTAATTCTGTCCTAACAAATCCACTAATATACCATAAGATTCTAGCAACTCGTAGATGTTTTCTGCAATATTTTCCTTTCAGTGGACTCTATGCATTGAAGAGAAAGTAATGCAGAAACAAACATTTGCAGGTGTATTTCCAGATGTCAGGTTGATCAAAGCAGTACTATTCCCACCACTCATTCATTCAATGGAAAGCTAATTGAAGAGAATCCCTGGCATATTTTGCTGTGCTTGTTCAGCTTCTGGTGATGCAAACAAATCATTAGGAGCGTGATTGGACCTCTGTAAAGTTCACGGACCCTTTCAGTGTTATTTAGATTGCACGGGCTGTGTGTGTATAACTGTGTTTCATACCGGCTGATCTCAGTCTGCAAATAGGGAGATATCTGTATGTGAGAGCTCAACATGTGGTTGAACTTAGCAAGTGTTTTGTACTTTCATGGATGTTTTGAAGTTTTATGGATTTTTCCTAATGCTGCTCACGGGCTTTATTTCAAAACGATCAAATATTCTGTTTAGCTGTTTAATCCTTAAGCGGCTGCAACAGGCTGTCACCAGAAACTGATTTAGTATCATCAAGACGAAGCTGTGAAATGTAGCTCTCGGTGCACGTTCTCTTCCAGTGTTCTTGTCCCCTCGAAGAGGTGGCTGTTCTCAGGAGCAGTTCCTAAATCATCTCCACAGGAGCTAAGGCTCATGTGTAATTGTTGTTAAGTTACCTACGCAATGGCACATTGAACTTTTCCTCAGCCAAAATGCACCTTTGGGAACTTCCAATGAGAAATAGTTTGTGGTTAATTTTCCAAGGTTCTCTTGATCACTGGTTTTAACTTCCTCAGAAAATTCACGGGCAATCCAGAGAAAATGTGTGTTCACTTTGGGGCTTCTAATTTCATCTTCTTCCGTAGTTACAGTAGTCAAAGAAATAGCCACGAAAATTACTGGTGTAGGACTTCTGAATGATGAGTTCAGCGACGTTAGATCTAATAATTTTCAAAAATTTAGTTTAATTTAACTTATTTTTATTTATTTAGAAATAGAGTTGGTACTGGGCCCTTCCAGCCCAAAGAGCCTGTGCCATCCATTTGAGCAATTAACGTACTAACCTGTACATCTTTGGAATGAAGTGGTGTCAATTTCTTTTATTGTTCTACCTTAAATATATATTTTTATTGGAAATGTATTGAATTTATTTTATCCAGGTGCAGGTCAGCGGTAGTAGGCAGTTTAAATGGTTCAGCACTAACTAGATGGGGCCTGTTTCTGTGCTGTACTTTTCTATGACTGTGAAATACAGGTTTGGGAAATTTCATCAACTTTAAGCTTTATTTTGATGAGATTGTGAGAAAGTTTGGTGTGAGACAATAATGACAAAGTGAGTGTGGCATTGGCATGTCGTAGTGTTTAATGCCTGGATTTGTATCATATTTCAGCGGGCAAGGTCTTCATAGCCAAGCCAGCATTTAATTGCCTGTTCCTAGTTGCTTTTGAGAAGATAGGGTTAAGCTATTGGTGTCCTTGATGTATGGGTATATGCTCAATCCCTTTAGGAGAAAGTACCTGGATTTTGACCAAGTGACAGTGAGGAAACAATGATATATTTCCAAATCAGGATGGTGTGTGGCTTGGACGGCAACTTCCATGTAGTAGTATTGCCATGCTTTTGCTGCCTTTTTCCTTCCAGCTGGTAGAAGTCAGGGTTTGGAGATGCTGTGTAAGGATTCTCGAAGGGCTGTGCAGTTCATCCTGTTAGATGGTACAAACTACAGATGGTGCTGGAGTGAGTGAGTGGAAATTTGGTGCTTATCATTTGCCATCTCTCAACCCAGAATCAGATTTGTTATCACTGTCTTCTACAACGTGAAATGTGTTGTTTTGTGGCAGCGATGCGTAAACTTAAAATTACTGTGTATTACATGATAAATAGTGCAAAATGGAAAAAGGGGATAATGAGGCAGTGAACATGGACTAATAGACCATTTGGAAATCTGATGGTGAAGGGGAAGAAGCTGCTTCTGAATTATTGAGTGTGGGTCTTCCGGCTCCTTTATTTCCTCTGTGATGGTAGTAACAAGAAGAGGGCATGTGCTGGAAGGTTCAGGTCCTTAATGAATGGTGCCACCTCTTGAGACACTGGGTCCTGAGAATGTCCTCGATGGTGGGGAAGGAAGACTGTATCCATGATAGGGCTGGCTGCGTCTACAATCATTGAAGCGTCTTGTGACCCTATGTATAGGAGCTTTCTTTCCAGGCTATGATGCGACTGGTCAGAATGCTCTTAACTATAGATCTGCAGAAATTTGCAAGCATCTTTTGTGATATATCTATAATTGTCCAGGTCTTGTTGCATTGAGTTGTGTGACATGATTGTTACTTGCCATCTATCGCCTATGCCTGAATGATATTCAGATCATGCTGTGATTAGCCGCGGTCTGCTTCATTATCTGAGGAGTCATGAATGGTGCCGAACAATGTGCTTGTGATGTTCTCATCAGTGCATTGAGGCACAGTATAGAAACATCAAGCGAGGCTGTGGGTCATTTCAAAGGCAAAATATTTCATCATCATGCATGCTGACAACTCAGGGACCTGCGGCAGCCTGAGTATTCCAGTCAGCGTGATGCACTTAATGCATTCTCATTGGACTTCACTGGAAAACACTCATAAGGATATTCTCACTGTGTTATAAATCATCAACCTTGTGATTTATTATCTTTAACATGCTTCCTTGATCACTTGATGTTTTCCACAATGGTGCAGCAGAATTGGCAATTTCATGCAGAGCAGAGCCTTCAAATGCCACTCACGGAGAAATTATTATTTTAGGCGGACATATCCCCATGTGATACAGGAAAGAAGATTGAACAAAAAGACCAGCATAGAGGAAAAACTTCTGACAATAACAGCAGCAACTTTTTTTTTAGCTTCTGTAGGATACAAGAATGTGTTCATGAACTGTACGAGGCATGGAACCGGCAAGGATTATGTCCCATAGAGGAGATGCTTTAACTTTTACTTGTTGGCCACCTATACTTCTTCAGGGTTTTTGTTTTTGCTCATATTTTGGGCAAAAATTTTGTAAGTTCCAAGTGGTAGTTTTGTTTCAGATACTCCAATGCATGGATATGTTTAGAACTATAAAGGGTCTCAACTGAATGGATAAAAAGCACTGGTTCTATCTGGTAGAAAGATAAAGGACCAGAGCAGATAAATTTAAAGTGATTGGCAGAAGATCCAGGAATACATGAGGGAAAACCCTTCTCATGCATCAGGTAGGGAGGAACTGGAGAGAGTTATTTGGGAACATTTGTGTTTGGGCAAGTCCACATCTGACATGTGGAGTGTGTTTAAAGGTCAACTGCATGCGCACAGAGTACAGGAGAGTTAGATTCCAGTCGGAAGGAAGGATGAGGATGGCAAGGTAAGAGAACCTTGGATTTCAAGGGAAGTGATGAATTTAGTCAAGAAGAAAATGGAAGAGTATGTAAAGCTTATGAAGTTAGTCTCAAACAGAGCTCTTGAGGACTATAAGGAAACCAGGAAAGAACTCAAAAAGGAAATTAGGAAAGCCAGGATGGGACATGAAAATCCTTGGCAAGTAGGATTAAAGAGAATCCAAAGGCATTCTATAAATACATCAAGAGCAAGATAACTGGGGAGAGGGTAGGGCCACTCAAAGATAAAGAGGGGAACATTTGCTTGGATGCAGAGGATGTAGGAGAGGTATTTAATGAGATCTTTACATCAGTATTTACCATGGGGAAAAAAGTGGGTGATAGGGAGATCAGTGCCGAGAGTATTGATATGGTTGGGCATTGCATTTCAAAGTAAAGGAGGAGATGGTTCTTACGTTTTGTAACTCCAAAACATAAAAGTAATTGAAAGAAAAACTCAGAGAGACTGAGAGTACATGTACGCTTTGTTTCTTTACTTTTAGCGAGGTGTGCATACATGACGCAGTGGCATAATGACGTATGCCATTCATGTACTTTTACATATAACTCGTAATGAACTATGTAACCAACGAAGAATGCTTAATCAAACCATGTATTTACAATGTTACTCAAATATTATGGAAATATTAAATACACAACACTATTCACTGTTTAACTATAAACTCCAACTCAATATAGAATACATCTTAACCATATATACTATAGTATACTATATAATAAATCTACTATATACAGACATCCACAGCAGAGCAAACTTTAAACTGCCCCATCCAGGCCTAAAGATTTGATCAATGTAGAGGATTTCTTATTCTTGTGCGCTAACGTCTTTCCCGACAAGCTAGGGGAGGTGTGACTCTGCTCGGCAGGAGAGACTTGTGGCTGTGAATCAATCTCGGGTTCTGAGGCCTCAGCTGTGGTGGTTGTAGCAGGTGACTCTGGGACTGCTGGAAGTGGTTCTGACAGCTCTGGACACCTTTCCTCTCTAACAATTGACTCTGCTCTCCTCAACTGATCATGTGTCATCTTCAGACGACATCAGACGCAATCTCCACTGTGTTGCAAAGTGGTCCAGCTCTGTCCTTAATCTTTCTAAATGCCCACTTTTGCACACCTCTGTAATCCCATGTTTTGACTGCTTGTCCAGGAGGGAAACATGAAACCTCCTTGTTTGAGGAGCCCTCGATTTGTCTCAGCTGTTTGTCCTGCATACTCCTTTTGAGATTGTGTTTGAGGAAATCCAAGCATGAGCGTAAGGGACAACACTGGAACAGCACAGCTTTTGAATAGTTGGTTGTGGAGTGTGCTACATTGCGATACACAAGGAGGAAATAGGCGAGCTTCTGTGTCAGTGCCGTGTGTTCTGCTGACATTGCTTGTAATGCATTCTTTATACTCAGAACAAAACCTTCCACTAAGCCATTTGTAGATGGCTGATATGCTGCAAACGCAATGTGTCTTATTCCATTCATTCTGTTTCAGGAGTGACTGAAACTGTTCCACAAAAAATTGTGGTCCATTGTCACTGACTAAGTAAACTCAGCCAAATATGAAGTGTTGCACTTTGGTAGGTCAAATGTAAAGAGACAGTACATTGTTAGGGTAAAACCTTTAACAGTGATGATAAGCAGAGAGGAATCTTGGGGTCTGGAATCATAGCTCCCTGAGAGTGGCAATACAGGGTGGTTAAGAATGACTGTCTTATTAGATGAAACATTGTGTTCAAAAGTCAGGGAGTTATGTTGTAGATTTATAAACCACCAGTTAGGCCACATCGTGAACACAAAATACTCTGCAGATGCTGGGGTCAAAGCAACACTCACAACACGCTGGAGGAACTCAGCAGGTCGGGCAGCACCCGTGGAAACGATGAGTCGATGTTTCGGGCCGGAACCCTTCATCTGGAGTATTGCATACGTAACCCAGGTTAATTAAACCAAAGATGTAGTGTTAGAAAGCTCCACCTGCAGAAGGATGAAAACAAGGTTTATCAATTTTAAAAAAGAGAGAATTTGAAAAAAAAACGCTATGCACGGGTGGAGTGTGGCTGACGTAGGCACGGAAAGGAGAGAAACGCAAAAACAATTAGAAACTGAAGACTTGAACTGTTAAGAGTGGAATTAGCAATGAGTATCTTTACAGTACTAATTTGAAACCCCCAGGGTGAAACCCCTGGAGGAGAGACAATAGCGATAGAAGATTTATTGAAGCTACAGCTATAACATGCAGCAGCTTTAAAGAGACAGTATCGGCAGAGACCAGTGATCAAAATCCCTACTGTGTAGTCGGGAATCAGTTCTGTAAAATCATACCAAGGGGTTTGGTCAAGTTTTTGTACAAGTTTGTAAATTGACTTGCTGTGGATGATGAATTCATTCCAATGAACCAAGAAAGAAAATGGCGAGCTACCCAAGAGTCAACGAACCAGAGCGGGAACAAAATGTGTAATGATGCAGAGGATTTAATACAGTTGGATGTATAAGTTTATTTTCATTCGAAGAATCGGAATTTGGTTTTCTGCAACAACTGATTATTTTTGCAAAGTCTTTGATGAGCTACTGAATGAGACTTACTTTATTTAAAAGTTGTGATGCTGGAGGAGTATTGTGAAAGGAGTTAAACTGTATATACCTAATTTTTGAATTTGAATTTAAACTTGTATGTATACTGCCTGGAACTGAAACTGAAGTTAACTATAATACTTAAGAACAGGAATTGTATTTGGTTTTCTAACTAACTAGGGATAAGTAAAAAGGAAAGTTTAGTCTGTAAACTTTTAAATAGGGAATAACACTAGATCTATTTAGTTAGAGAGATTGGAGTAATAAAGAAATCTCACTGGTTATAATTAAAAAGGAATTTGTTGTGGTTTGATATCTGAAACAATGCTGAATTTTGAATTGTCCTTGCTCATGTAAATATTTTGTACAGGTTGTTTTTTTCTTGTAAACAAAACCTTATTTCCAAAAGTGTGTGGTTCCTCATTCCGATACCTAGAGTCTTCTGATGACCTACTAGTACCTAGTGCTGTGTAATTTGATTTAGTGTGGCAACTAGTCACATGTGTTAAGACCGGTGCTACACAGGTGTTACACATACAGTTCTGGTTGCCCCATTATAGAAAGGATGTCGAGGCATTGGAGAGAGTGCAGAAGAGGTTTGCCAGGATGGGCTCCAATGAGAGACCATTAGACATAGGAGCAGAATTAGACAGAGAGGTTAGACAAACTTGGGTTGCTCTCTAGAGTTGTGGAGGCTAAGGGTAGATCCGATGTAAGTTTAGAAGAGGCATAAATCTAGTAGACAGTATATTTTTCCATGATTGAAATGCCTAATACCAGAGGGCATGCATTTAAGGTGAGAGGGGATAATTTTATAGGTGATGTGAGGGGCAAGTTTTTTTTAACACAGAGAATGGTGGGTGCCTGGGGTGATGGTAGAGGTACATACGCTGGTCACTTTTAAGAGACATTTAGATTGGCATATGACTGTTCAGGAAATGGAGGGATATGGACATTGTGCAGGGAGAAGAGATTAGTTAGCCATTTGATTACTAATTTAATTGGTTTGGCACAACTTTGTGGGCCAAAGGGCCTGTTCCTGTGAGGTACTGTTCTATGTTCTGTTAAGTAATCTTGATCTGGATTTCACGGCCTGAATGGGTGAGTAGTTTCAATTGCTGTTTTGCAAGAGGAATCAGATAGAGACAAGGACGAAAACAGTTGCAGGAAAAGGTGTTGGAGAATGAAAACCTGCTCTTGTAGAAAGCCAGCATGGGATTGATGGGCCAAATAGCTTCATTCCCTACTTCAGTGGCATTGTGTTCTTCTAATTCCAACATACCAACATACCCTTCAGTTTCTCTGTCCCTTCTGATTTGTCTGACAGGATGCAATAGTAAATATAGTCCCAGGTCAAGGAGGTGACGTGAGAGAAATTGCTTTTGATATCAAGGCAGGATTTGACTGAATCCAGTTTCAAGGAGCCTGGGTACAACTGAAGTCAAAAGCACTCCAATAGCTGGGACTTGCTGAAGATTAATCATCCCAGCCCAAGGACCTCGGGGCAGTACCTTAAGCCAAAGATCTTCAGCTGTTTTATCAGAGATCTATTCCATCAGAACAGCAGGTACTAATGATGGTACAATGTTCAATCCATTTGCATTTCCTCAATGATCTTGCTGCACCTCCATACAAGAAGACCTCAACGACAATTAAGCAATAGAAACTGACCTTGCCTGCAATGTACAAGTCGCTAGAAACGAGTAATAAAGGATGTGGCTAAAACTGAGCCACACGGAAACTGTAACTGGGAAATATAAAAGTCTTTATTCACACAATAGACCTCCAGGTGAGAGAAAATCAATGAGGATCCAAGAGAATCTCACTCACCTGACACAATGTTTTATACTTCTTCAACACAAAGACAACAATAAACTATTAACTATTGTTTTAATTGCAGATTTAACTTTAACATTTGAAATATAGTCAGGTAAATTTACAGAATTACATATTTACAGCAGCACATGCCAACTAGCAGAACCCTTTGACTATTCAATCAAGAAAAGTTGTATTTTTTTTAATTCCTAGACTGTCTTTAAAAATATTTTTGAAATTTGTGTTAGACAACAATGCAAAGTAGATAATTATGAAACCAGCAAGTAGATTTAAACTATGCCTAATCTGTTGTTATTTGGGCTGAATACAAGAGAGATTTCCAATTCATCCATGTTGTTTGACCATGGCAAATGGCACCCTCATGCAGTCATGACTAAAGCAACCTACAGCAGAACTTGACATAAATTTGTAGACCAATGTCTTTCCAGAAGAATAAAATTCTTAATCCGTTTTGTCAATAAAATGTCCAGTACCCATTATGATACAGAAAGTGAAGAGGTTACGGTGGTAAATGTGATCTGTAAAATTGTACAGCTCTCATGTTCTATAAAGTTTCCAGCTCACAATGACGTAAGTGCAGTTGGTACCTTGAGTGAGTAAAATTTCTCAATTGTCAGTGGTGTTGGAAATAGATGCAAACAACTTTGCAAATTGGCAATGATTTCTTTGGCACAACATCTCGAATTGGGACTTTGTGAATAATTCTGGAAATGGGCAGAATTTTTCCTAATAGATTTGGCAGCTGAAATGGTTAAATAGTTAGAATCAATGGTGCATTCTTCTTAATGTGCCATCTGAAACACTTATTTGTAGATTTGCTAGAAAGGCAGACATGGTTACATTATAATCTGAATTTAGAAGAATTATTTGAAACTTATTAGCAATTTTGCATTTTAATGTTTAGATCTAAATAGAATAGTTATTAACAGCTATATCTTCATTCCTCGAATGACAATGTGAAATTATTAATGAATGCAGGACTGCATTTCTGGAGCTGCATTTCTTGACCTCACTGTCATGCTTGGAAGATAGTTACTGGGCTGAACATGCAGAAAATTGCCCTCCAGCAATGCCTGATTTCTTAGTACTGTTCTATTTGCTTTTACAGTAGTGGAGTATTTTGGCTTTCGGTCAAGATGACTGGTTAATTGTTTGCCACATGACCTCAGCAGTATTGTGCTATCTTCCTGTTCCTCTGGAATGCTGAGTGGCAATGCAGCACAACTCCCACCTGTGGTTGTGACTGATGGTACAACTCTTGGTAGATTGTTATCAAGGGTGGGGAACTAGGACTGATGGTAAAGAAAAAAACAAATGATTTAGGGCCTCTGATCTACAGGACGTGCAGAAGCCTTAGCTCCCATGCCACCGGGTACAGGAACAGATATTAACCTACAACTGTCAGGCTTCTGAACCAGCGTGAATAACTTCAGTCACCAAAGTTCAGCCTGTAGGCTCACTCTTAAGGGCTTCCTATAACTCATGTTCTTAGTTTTTTTATTTATACAGTTTGTCTTTTGCACAATGTTTGTTTGGCAGTCTTTGTTTATGTGTAGTTTTTCATAAATTCTGTTGTATATGTTTATTTTCCTATAAGTGCCTGCAGAAAAGTGAGGTAGAATATAATGACATATATCTTCTTTGATAATAAATTTACTTTGATTTTAATTCATGTTCTAAACACTTTTTGGAATAGATAACACAGAGGGAGCAGTAAATCAAAATACCAAGAGACCCATATAGTTGTAACACTGCCATATACACTGTTGGAATTTAGTAAGATTGAGTTTCCTGTATTGTACATCTGAGACCTATCAGCTCAGTAGAGCTCTAATCACAAAATTATAAAAAGCACAATATATGAATCTAATTCTTTTATGATTTATTTGTGATTTTTAAAAATTCTGTCTGAAAGTTTATTCATTTGTTTGGCTGGTGGACACATTAATTGGAATTATGTCACATTGCAATTTAATTTTAATGGATAAAAGGTGTCGGTGTGCCAATACTGTTAGGTTTCCAATTGTACAAACGTTGTGAATCGGCCAAGGGGTTCCTCAGAGTGGTTACTGTTGCCCTGAGATTCCGGTGGATAGCATCAGATTTCAGCTTGAACTTCAGTGAAGAAGCTGCAGTGAATCTGCAGCAAATCCTAGAAGTATCTGTGCCAATAAATTTCAGTACAGAGTTCACACACCAGTGGTGTGTGGCCTTTTTAAGTCTTATTTTCTGTGCCTACTTGGCTCCCTCCACCTCTCTTTTTTAAATCTTAATTTAAATAGAGGGAGGAGAAGATGGCGGCACAACGCAGCTCGCAGCAGCCACTCCGGTGAATGATGTCTGTTATCTGTCAAGTAGGGTGCCGTGCACAATCCTGATGTGGTGGAGACAGACGTGAGAGCATGGAGGAACATCTGTGAAACTTCTGAAATGGCTGCTTCGCTGCCGCTGCTACTGTGTGGTCCAAAATCTCCAGAGGGAAAGCCCCGAGTCCTCGGCTTTGCTTGTTGCTCTGTGGCGGGGAAGGGGTCGAAGCACCCGGCAGAGATGGTGCTCGGTACTCGGTGTCAGAGGGCTAGGCGGAGGCTGGAAGTTTTCGGACGGACTCAGAGTCGGCTGCGGTCGGGTGCTTCCAATGCATCAGCAAGTTTGCTGCACTTGGAGAGGCAGGGAGAGTTTCTCCAGTCTACCGTTTGCGTGGGATGATGGGGCTATCGGGACTTGAGACTTTTTTTTTACCGTGCCCATGATCTGCTCTTTATCAAATTACGGTATTGCTTTGCACTGTTGTAACTATATGTTATAATTATGTGGTTTTGTCAGATTTAGTCTTGGTTTGTCCTGTGTTTCTGTGATATCTTTCTGGAGGAACATTGTATCATTTTTTAATGCATGCATTTCTAAATGACAATAAACGAGGACTGAGTGTCCTCATAATCTTAATCTTAATCTAATCTAATCTAAATATATTCGTTCAAAGTTCAAAGTAAATTTATTATCAAAGTATATATATATGTCACCACAACCCTGACATTCATTTTTCTTGCAGGAATACTCAATAAACCTGTAACAGAATAATGACCATAATAATATCAATAAAAGACTACACCAATTTGATCATTCAACCAGTGTGCAAAAGACAACAAACTGTGCAAATACAAAAAGGAAGAAATAATAATAAATACACAGGCAATAAATAACAAGAACATGAGATGAAGAGTCCTTGAAAGTGAGTTCATAGGTTGTGGGAACATATCAATGATGCGACAAATGAAGTTAAGTGGAATTATCCCCTTTGGTTCAAGCGCCTGATAGCTGAGGGGTAATAATAGTTCCTTAACCTGGTAGTGTGAGCTATGAGGCTCCTGTACCACCTTCCTGATGGCAGCAGTGAGAAGACAGAATGCCTGAGGTGGGGTCGCTGATCATGGATGCTGCTTTCCTGCAACAATATTTCATGTAGATGTGCTCAGTGGTGCAGAGGGCTTTACCCGTGAAGGACTAGGCTGTATCCACTACTTTTAGTAGGATTTTCTATTTAAGGACATTGCTGTTTGCATACCAGGCTGTGATGCAGCCAGTCAATATACTCTCCACTACACATCTATAGAAGTTTACCAAAGTTTTAGATGTCATGCCAAATCTTTGCAAACTTCAAAGGAAGTAAAGGTGCTGCTATGCTTTCTTCGTAATTGCACATATGTGCTGGGTTCAGGACAGGTCCTCTGAGAAACTTAAAGTAGCCCACCCTCTCCACCTCAGATCCCCCGATGAGGGGTGGCTCATGGACTTCAGTTTCCTCCTCTGGAAGTCAATGATCAGCTGCTTGGTTTGCTGACATTGAGTGAAAGGCGGCTGTTATGGCACCACTCAGCTGGATTTTCAGTTTCCCTCCTATGTGCTGATTCGTCACCACCTTTGATTCAGCTAACAGCAGTGGAGTCATCAGCAAACCCGAATCTGGCATTGGAGCTGTGCTTAACCACACAGTCATGAGTGTAAAGTGAGTAGAGCCGGGGACTAAGCACACAGCCTTGTGGTGCACGTGTGCTGATGGAGATTGAGGAGGAGATGTTGTTGCTAATTTGAACTGACTGGGGCCTGCAAATGAGGAAATCAAGGATCCAGTTGTTTCAGGAGGTATTGAGGCCAAGATCCTGAAGATTTTTGATTAGATTTGAGGAGATGATGGTATTGATGCCAAGCTGTATTCGATAGAGCATCCTGATGTATGTATCTTTGCTGTCCAGATATTCCAGGGTTGAGTGAAGAGTCAATGAAGTAACATTTGCTGTGGTCCTGTTGTGCTGGTATGCAAATTGGAGTGATCCAAGTCGCTTCTCAGGAAGGAATTGATGTGTTTCATTATTAACCTCTCAAAACACTTCATCACAGTGGATGGAAGTGCTACTGGATGATAGTCATTGAGGCAGGTTACCTCGTTCTCCTTAGGCACCGGTATAATTGAAACCTGCTTGAAGCAATGGGTACCTCAGAATGCCAAAGTGAGAGGTTAATGATCTCAGTGAACAATTCAGCCAGTTGATCAGCACAAGTTTTAAGTACTTGGCCAGGTACCCCATCTGGGTCAAATGCTTTTTCATGGGTTCACCCTCCTGAAGACTGCTCACCTGTTGGCCACAGAGATTGAAATCACAGGATCATTGGGGGGGCTGCGGAAGTTTGTGGTGTTTTGAAAGTCAAAATGGGCGTAGAAGGCATCGAGCTCATCTGGAAGTGAAGCGTTGATGTCACCTATCTCGCTTGATTTCACTTTCTAAAAGGTGATCGTGTTCAAGCACTGCCATAACTGTCAGGCATCCTTCACTGATTCAAGTTTAATCTGGAATTGGCCGTCAGGTGGCTTTATGGAGATTGCTTTGCTTTGTATAAACCATGTTCTCCTCTCTTTGAACTCTCTCCCTCTGTTCAGGATTATTTTACAAGTTATGGCTGAAGCTGGCCACTTTTCAGAACCTCCACTTGGTCATTAACTTTTCCACTGTTTTAGGAAATCTTTCTTAACTCTCCCCTTTTTCCCAGCACCTGGAGATCTGGTGTGCATTTTGAATCACAATCAGATAGTTTTCACTTGCTGATGTGGTCTCTTGCACTGACCTTTGTCTTCAGATCAACTTTGGATTGGGTTTTTAAGATTTGTTTTTTTTTACATTTTCCCTGATCTAGGTCATAGTCGAGTCTGACTCTTCGTCGGACTTCATGGACCACAGGGTCCATAGGGTTTTCATGGCAAGATATGGAAGGAGATTGCCAGACCTTCCTTCTGCGCAGATACTGCTGCTGCCCAGGTTGGGACCTGGCTGGGTTTGAACTCAGGACCAGTACTGATGCCACTGTACCACCAGCTGGTCTCATTTTAAGTCTTTCTTAAAATGAAGCATTGTTAAATGCAGGGAAATGCCATCACTTTTTTTTCTCAGCAGTGTGTCACAAACAACAATGAGCTACAAGACGAGATTATCAACTTCAGTGGATGTGAGGGTGGTCAAGAGATATGAAGCTGGGGCAAAAAATTAACACTGAGGTGAAAGGTCAGGCATGATCTAGTTGAAGTCAGGAGCTAACGGGTGAATCCATCTTCTATTTCTTCTGGTCTTATGATGTTAGATGACAGGTAAATATTGGCCAGAATATTTTAAAGCATACCTTAGTTTATTACCTAGCACGAAGAGTGCCAAAGGTTGTTCACCTGAACTGTAGCAATTAGATCGGTACAGAGCAACACACACAGAAAATGCTGGAGGACCTCAGCAGGTTAGGCAGTATCTGTGGAAATGAACAAAGAGTCAGTGATTCAGGCCAAAACCCTTCTTCAGGGCTGAGAAGGAAGGGGGAAGATGCCAGAGAAAAAGGTGGGGGGAAGGGGAAGGAGGTTAGCTGGAAGAAGATAGGTGATGCCAGGTGGGTGGGAAAGGGGGAAGGCTGGAGAAGAAGGAATCTGATAGATGAGGAGAGTCCTGAGGAAGGGTCTCATCCTCAAACGTCAACTATCAATTCACTTCCATAAATGTTGACTGACCTGCTGAGTTCCTTCAAGATTTTGTAAGTGTTGCTTTGGATTTCCAGCTTCTGCAGACTTTCTTGTGTTTAAGATTGGTACAGAGATGTATCAGGGTATGTTTCTGCTCCATGGCTATCACAGTGGCCAAGGGAATTTGGATCTTCAGGGAAAAAAAGTGTTAGAGTTTGAGCATCTCTAGGAAGAGGTGCAGTTGATCTTGGATCTCCCCCTCCCCCTCCAACTTTCAAATCCCTTACTCACTCTTCCTTCAGTTAGTCCTGACGAAGGGTCTCGGCCTGAAACGTTGACTGCACCTCTTCCTAGAGATGCTGCCTGGCCTGCTGCGTTCACCAGCAACTTTGATGTGTGTTGCTTGAATTTCCAGCATCTGCAGAATTCCTGTTGTTAGAGTTTGAGATGTTTTATTCCATTAAATGCATAAGCTGATATATTTTTAAAAAACCTGCATTTGTATCACATCTTCCACCTGGTAAAATTTGCCACTGAGGCACACAAAGTGATTTTAGGGTAGGTGATAATTTGGCTGGAGAGCTTATTTTCAAAGCTAGTTTGCAATGGTCATATTAAAGAAGAGAAATCAGATAAATGGAGAGGTTTCAGGAGAGAATTCCATGACCTCAAATTCCCATGCCTTGGCTGTTGAGAGTTCAATACTAACTTGAGGAAGGTTCAAATTAGAGAAGTACAAATATCTTTGTATTGTGTTTAGTGACTTTAAATACAGTAAAAAGAAGCCTATGTAAGAATTAATGGTATATATTTGGACATTGAAGGGCTGGAGGAGGTTATGGGGTGAAGAGATGGAATGATTTGAAAACAAGGCGGAGAATTTTCAAATCGAGGCATTAACCAAGCATGGGAAACCAATGTATTAAAGCAACCATAGGTTGGTAAATGAATGAGATTTGTGTAAATTAGAAAACAAGGAACTGAGTGTTGCATCTGCTCAAGTTTATGTGAGAGTTCACAATGGGAGGCTGAAGTCATAGAGTATTGAATTAACTTGAGTTTATAACCGAGTAAGCACCATTTAAACTGCATTGCAATGAGCTTCACATCTTCCACTGAGAGAGAATCCTCATGGAAATAAATTCCTTCATTCTACAGTGGCAGAGCATTTAATGCAGAAGCTATCAAGAATATTTGATATTTTTTGGTTTTAAAAACTCACAATTGACACCTTAGCAATTTTATTAACCACATTTTTGCTGGTCACAATTGCAAAGAAGTGAAACATATAGGAAGATTCTTGTACCTTCCATTTCCCACTATTCTGTCTGCATATGGACATTTGAAGAATCTGCTTTCAAACTGTTTAGTTACTTTAAGTAAACAGAAGCCATACAAGAATTAACAACTTACCTTTGGACATCATGAATTTTCCTTCCTTGAGAATGTGATGATGCTGTTTTTCATCAACGTGGCCACGTAACCTTATTTCCAAGCACAGCTTCTATAATTAGTGAATCCATGTGGGAACTCAACACAGATGACCCCATACATATGGCAGTTCTGGTAATGGAAATATGCATTTACAAAATTCAAATATTACTGCTGAAGTCTCTGAGATGGGAATCATAATTCACTGCTATGAAATGTAAGTGAAAAACTAAATAAATGAACATTCAGTCTGTATTTTGTCATTCCACATTTCTTGATGCATGCATAGATGATGTGGTTTCCCGTTATGGGAAATCCCAATACAGACTGTTATCCAGGAATGCCATACACTGCAATGCAGTGATCACCTGTAGGAAAATTAGGTACCTAGTACCAAACCACCGGACATGCAGAATAAATACAAGCCTCCCAATATTTGCATCTTTATCACTAAGAATCTTACCTTTTACCACTTCAGAAGGTTTTGAATCTGTTGTTAGCTAGTAGAACCATTACCTCACAACACCAGAGACACAGATTCAATGTCATCTTACAAACACGAGAAACACTGTAGATGCTGGAAGTACAAAGCAACACACACAAAATGCTGGAGGAACTCAGCAGGTCAGGCAGCATCTATGGAAACGAGTAAACAGTCAACGTTTCGGGCCGAGACCCTTCATTAGGACTTGAAGCATCAACTGTTTCCTCTTTTCCATAGATGCCACCTGACCTGCTGAGTTCCTCCAGCATTTTGTGTGTGGTGCTTAGGATCTACCTGTTAGGAGTTTACACTTATTCTCCAGTGACTGCAGGGGTTTCCTCCAGGTTTTTAGTTTCTGCCCACATTAACTAGAATGTTACCTGGATTTCAGCATCTAAATTACACAGAAAGGTTGAACAAGTTGAGTCTTTATTCTTTGGAGCATAGAAGGTTGAGGGGGGACTTAATAGAGGTATTTAAAATTATGAGGGGGATAGATAGAGTTGATGTGGATAGGCTTTTTTCCATGGAGAGTAGGGAGGATTCAAACAAGAGGACATGAGTTGAGAGTTAGGGGGCAAAAGTTTAGGGGTAACACGAGGGGGAACTTCTTTACTTAGAGAGTGGTATCTGTGTGAAACGAGCTTTCAGCAGAAGGGGATGAGGCAGGTTCGATGTTGTCATTTAAAGTTAAACTGGACAGCTATATGGACAGGAAAGGAATGGAGGGTTATGGGCTGAGTGCAGGTCGGTGAGACTAGGTGAGAGTAAGCGTTCAGCATGGACTAGAAGGGCCGAGATGGCCCGTTTCCCTGCTGTAATTGTTATATGGTTATATTCTAAAGATGTGCAGGTCACTAAATTAGCCACTGTAAATTGCCCTTATTTGGTAGGTAAATCTGGGATGATTTGATAGAATGCAGGGAGAATGGGATAACGTACTGGAAATGGTGATCAGCACAAACTTGATGGGCTCTGTGACTCAAAGTGTAATAAAAATAAAAGAAGTACAGTTGGATGCAACTCACATTCCTTCCTATAATTCATTCATTTTAAATGAATTTCCTGCAAGCTCTAGTCCATCTGTTTGAGATAACTAATCAAAATATTATTAGTGAGTCAGATCTCAAGTATGGTGCCAATCTAAAAAATAATAATTGATGTAGGATAGCCCTAAGCTGTTTACCTTTTTCCTGAATCCCCAATCACAATTATTCTTTTCTTCTACTTCCTCCTCGCCTGTGCAACTGAGCCGCATCTGGCGCAGTGCTCACTTCCCTGAGGACAACTGATCTTGCCAATTGTTCCTTGTGTTGAAAGAGGAAATCTGTTAGCAAGTAGGTTGCGAGGATACAAGGAATAATGAAATGGATATAGTGAGGTGAAGCAAATTGGCAAAGGTTTGACACTCAATGAGTAATGTTGGGAAATGTGAGAATATCCAAGAGAATGTCTCCATTGCAAGGATCTTTAGAGCTATGTAAAAGGCTTCAGAATAAAGGGTCATTCATATAATACAATTGAGAAATTTGTTCTCTCAAATGTTCATAGATCTTTGGAATTCTGTAACTGGAAGCTGTGGAGACTGAGACACTGAAAATATCCATGGATGAGATAACGTATGTTTTTGGGTTATACAGAAGTCAAGGTTATAAGAAGCCAGGTGAGATCACAGGAAGTAAAGCTCAGTGCAGAAGCAGACCATGATCTTACTGAATGGTGGAACCTGTGTATCTTAGCTCCTGCCCCATGAAGGGCTTGATAAAATTCACATCTTATCAACACTCAGTTCTCCATTTTTGATGACCCCTTCAGTCATGCAAACTTTCACAATCTCTGCATTCCTCCAATTCTGACCACTTGTGGATTCTTGATTTTAAATTTAATTTTCATCGTTCCACTATTGTTGCCTACATATGCAACTACCTACATCCTAAGTATTGAAATTCACTCTTTCAACTCCTTAAATCTCTGGCTTACTCTTGCTCAGACCTATCTTTTGCCAGGTTTTTGATCAGCTCTCTCAGTATCTACTTGTTAGATGAAATAAGGACACTGGAAATAAAGCAAGAGTAGGCTGTTTAGCTCTTTGAACCTGCGCCACTTTAGTATCCTCCTTTTGATTATAGTAATGTAACTTATGGTGTAAAGGAGGAAATTAGAGATGTGCATTTTTCAGCATTATATTGATCCAACGTAAATTAGGTGACCGCTTTGTCGAGCAACTCCACACCATTCACCACAAGTGGGACTTCCCGGTGGCCAAACACTTTAATTCCAATTACCATTCCTGTTCCAATATGTCGGTCCATGGCCGCCTGTTGTGCTAAATGAGGCCACCCTCTGGGTGGAGGAGTAACACTTCATATTCCATCTGGACAGCCTCCAACCTGATGGCATGAATATTGACTTCTCCTTCTGATGAATAATTTCCAACCTCCCACCCCCCCCCCACCCCACAGCTCTATTCCCCATTTTGACATTTCACCTCTTCTCACCTGCCTATTACTTTCTCCAGGTCCCCTCTTCCTCCTTCCCCTTCTTCTATTGCCCCTTTCTCCACTCTCCTCTCCTATCAGATTCTTCTCTACATTTTTCCCACCCACTTTATCCCCTGCAAAAAAGCCTTCAAGCTCTCCTCTTCTTCCTCTATAAGGGAATGCCTCCACTACCACCCTCCTCTGTCTGGCAGAAGTGTTCCTCGTCCTCATCAATTTTTCCTCGGCTCCTCCCACTTTCCCCAGATTTGAGGTGTAGCCCCCAATTATGCCAGCCTTTTCATTGGCCATGTAGAACATTCCATGTTCCAAGCCTTCCACGGTAGTGCTCCCCAGCTCTTCCTTCCTACATTGACAACTACATTGGTGCTGCTTCATGCACCCATGCTGAGCTGATCAATTTCATCAACTTTGCTTCCAACTTCCATCCTGCCCTTAAATTTACTTGGTCCATTCCGGAAACTTCCTCCCCTTTCTTGATCTTTCTGTATCCATCTCTGGAGACACATTGCCAACCAACATCTTTTATAAAATTACCGATTCCCACGGCTATCTTGATTATACCCCTTCCTACCCCTTCTGCTGTAAAAATCCTATTCGCTTTTCTCAATTCCACTTCTTATGTCTAGATGAGGCCAACCTCAGGATGGAGGAGCAACACCTTATATTCCTTTTGGGTTTCTTTCAGCCTGATGGCATGAATATCAATGCCTTCTGGTTTAAAAAAAATCCTTCCCCTCACCCCTTCTTCTATTCTCCACTCTGGCCTCTTACCTCAACACCTCCCCCTGGATCCCTTTCTCCTATGATCCACTCTCCTGTCCTATCAAATTCCTTCCTATCCAGCCCTTTCCTTTTCCTACCCACCCGGCTTCACCTATCACCTTCTTGCTATCCTCCATCCCCTCCCACAGCACCTTTTTATTCTAGTATTTCCCCCCTTCCTTCTCAGTCCTGAAGAAGGTTCTTGGCCTGAACCGTCAATTGTTTATTCATTTCCACGGATTGCTGCCTGGCCAGCTGAGTTCCTCCAGTATTTTGTGTGTGTGATGCTCGGATTTCCAGCATCTACAGTATTTCCCATGCTACGGTTCACCCATGTGCATTTAGTAATAGTTTTGACACTGAACCCAAGGAAATTTTAAGATCCACTCTAAAGACTTTATTGAAAAGGTATGACTGATTTTGAAGGACTACAACACAGTCAGAGAAGCATGCTGTGAATGAGGCATTAGACTATGCTCCATCGAGTGGTATAAATGAAAACATGCCCCTGTGACATTGAAGGATCAGAGGTGGAGAGAGTGAGGAGTTTCAAGTTCTTGGGTGTCAATATCTCTGAGGACCTAGCCTGCTCCCAACATATCTGCAGCTGTAAAGAAGACAAGGCAGCAGCTATATTTCATTAGTTTGAGGAGCTTTGGTTTGTCGCCTAAAACAATCAAAAACTTCTAAAGATGTACCGTGGAGAACATTCTGACTCACTGCATCGCCGTCTGGTATGGGGGGAGGAGCTAATGCACAGGATCAAAGTAAATTGCAGAAAGTTGTAGATTTAAGTCGGCTCCATTGTGGGCACTAACTAGTCTCCGTAGTATCCAGGACATCCAAGGAGCAGTGCCTCAAAAAGGTGGCGTCCATCATTAAGGACTCCCACCATCCAGGTCATGCCCCCTTCTTACTGGTACCATTGGGAAGGAGGTACTGAAGCCTGAAGACACACACTCAATGATTCAGGAACAGCTTCTTCCCCTCTGCCATCTGATTTGTGAATGGATATTGAACCCAGAAACACTACCTCACTACTCTTTTTTTATTTATTTGCCACAAAGTTAACAAATTTCACGACATCTGTCAGTGATATTAAACCTGATTCTGATGCAGAAGGGCAGTTTATCCCTAGTGCTCTTCATGATGCTTTATACTTTATACTTTATTGTCGCCAAACAATTGATACTAGAAGGTACAATCATCACAGTGATATTTGGTTCTGCGCTTCCCGCTCCCTAGATTACAAATCGATAGTAAATATTAAAAATTTAAATTATAGATCATAAATAGAAAATAGAAAATTGGAAAGTAAGAGTGCAAAAAATAATAATGTTTGTTTCAGTCAGCATCATTAAAATAGATTAACAGTTCATGGTCATATTTATATTGTAGGAGCTTCCTATCTGGAAATTGGCTGCATTGTTTCTACATTATGCTGCATAAAAAGCATTTTGTTAGAGCAAAGCATTTAAAGTTATGCTGAAATATAAAAAAGATTAACTAAATGCGAGTCACTTTCTAACTTTCACATTTAGAAACACTTGGCATATGCCTCGATGTGAATGAGCTAATTAGGCAGTATGTGACAGCTTCTTTAAGCACAGAATGACTTCATTTACATAATCACCATTAGATAAAGACAAACCCCAAAGGCTTCAGAAGGTTGTGCACAGGGAGAAGAAAGCAATATTAATCAAATGAAATGTAATAGCATTGTTCTACTAGTTTCTGTCTAGTGCATGAGGAGCTGCTGTTCATTGCTTTGTGACTTTATTGAATAGCTCGTGTCTGGTGAACACTGAATATTTTTATCATTTTTTCTGTACAAGACAGTAAAGCAGATTAGAAAAGTATTAAGTAATGTTTCAATCCCCCATTTAAATAAAGCTCTACAGGAAGTAATTTCATTCATATTAAATTAAATTGACATGTTATTTTCTCCAAGAGCATAGCTCTTGTGGTGGTGATGATTTAAAATGAAGCGTCTGACATTCCCACAGTTCTGTCTTCATGCAACAGTACTTGTCCAGTCGTTATAAAACTATTCCTCTGAAAATCACCACTGATGCTAGGCAGAGTCTTGACCCAAAATGCTAACAGTCTATTTTCATCTATTGTAGCTGCTTGATCTTCTTGCTCCGGATTCTAGTGTCAGCGTCACTTTGTACTTCTCAGGGTTAAATTCCATCTACCCTTCCTTAGCCCACTTTTCCTGTCGATCTGTATCCAGCTGTAGCCTTAGACAATCTTCTGCACTGTCCATCACACCACCAATGTAAGTGTATCTTCAGACTTACCAGTCATCCATTCTCATCCAAATCATTAAGATAGATGACAACCAACGATGGACCCAGCACCAATCTTTGCGACACCTGACTGGTCACATGCCTTCATTCTAAAAGACAGCCTTCCACTGCCAACCTCTTAATCCTTCCACCAAGCAATTTTTGTTTCCAGTTTACAAACTCACCTTTGTCCCCATGTATTCTAACTTTCCAGCCAGCCTGCCATGCGGGACCTTGTCAAATATTAGTTACTTAATATTCCATAGAGGGTAAAAGGAGGAAACTGGGGTATTATTTACTATTTTTGTTATTTAGAGATACAGCACAATAACAGGTTTTCTGACCTAAGGAGCCTGCACGGTCAAGTTCCTCCCATATGACTGGTTAACTTACTAACTCGTACATCTTTGGAGTGTGGAATGCCTGGAGGACGCCCATGTGGTCACTCCTTGCAGATGGTAGTGGAATTGACCCCGGATTGCCAGTGCTGTAATGTGTTAGGTTAGTCTTAACACCAACGATTCTGAAGCTTTATGGAAGAATGCCGATAGAGACAATCACCTACCTGTTCTGATTTGAACAACACTGTCCAGGAACACAACCAGAAGTCAAAGCATATTTATGTAAATTATGCCTTTAAAAACTAAACTCACAGAAAGCTTAGTTATTGATAGAATTTATACATATCTGGTTGTGTGTTAAGATCATATTTTAGAAAGAGGGAAATTAATTGGCAGAACTTTGGTTTGTATGCATTTTTCACAATAAGGTGGCAATTAGTGATTTATGAAAATCACATTTTCTTGAAAATGGTGGCTCTGCATAATTCACAGCAGCAAAACTATTAACAAACTGAAAGTGTGTAATGTTTTCAAGTACTGTCAGGATGAAAGAATGGTTATTGAGCTTGTTTGATGTTCAATCAGATTACCATTTCAGAAGGTTGCCCTATCTAAATTGTTATCCTTTTCCCTCGGTGCAGGGAAAACTCAGAGATGAAAGGGATCTAAATGAGGTATAACGTTAACAAATAGTCCATTCTTCCATGACCTCATTCTATCCACACTCACAATAAAAATATATAACAGTGCTCCGTGTCTTGAAGACAGTTCTTAAGAAAATTTAAATGGCTGATTTGATCAACCGTGGTGTGCAGTCAATGTGTAAATGTGATATATTTTCTCCCAAATATATATAATCTTTCTTTTAATAAAAGGGGGTTTAATATGGATAAAAACCAAAGGGAATGCGACCAGATCTCATAGTATTCCAGGAAAAGCTATTCAATACCAGAGGTTCCTCTATTTCTGCCTAAACTGTGCCAAGCTTACACCAGAGCAGCCAAATTTCATTTAGCCCCTATATTAATTTCAAAGCGTTTTAAACACTGAACAGGCATTTTTGCTGCAGTTCACTGCTTGTTGCGGTGGAGGAACAGAGGTCTCCTACAGTGACTCCTGACAGCTCAACCCTCAAAGAAGGAGGGGAGAGGATGGGGTCAAGCACTGGCCAGTATTTGGCTGTAGTTTTTTTTAATGCCAGGAGAAGCACACTGCAGAATTAAGACAGCCAAAGGAATTGCTTGATCAATGTTAGATATGCTTTAGATAATAGGATAGCCGTAAAAGGGAGTGCTTGTTCAAAGCCAAATTTATGGATGTAATAGTTCTCCTAATATGCTCAGACCCTCTCCTCTGACACACCCTGCTGGGGAATGTAGACCAGACAACGCAGTGAGTTGCTGCCTCATAGCTCCAGCAACCAGGGTTCAATCCTGAGTGCTATTGATATGGAATGTGCACATTAACCCTACGACCACGTACTTTAGCTTCCTCCATACCCAAAAATGGGCATGTTTGTAGTTTCATTGGTCAGTTGGTTAACTGCTCTCTGTGTGAGGATGAATGTAAGAATCCGAGAGGAGTCAATGGGCACTGTTGTGATTGTGATTGAAGTCATTGGAGAGGCAGTAAAGCTGATGCTGTAGGAGTCTTTATTCATCACAGGTAGACACTTTCATGGAGATGCTCACAAACCCAAAAGCACAGCACATTGTTATACTCTTAAGATCAAAGTTAGCAGTAGGTGATTCAATACAATTTCAATAGTTACAGTAATATTGTTTACTCCTATGCTCTGGGTTGACAAATAGTTCCTTTGAGATATATATTTACAGTGGAAGCACACTGTAAATGATAAGATACCTCTGAAGATTCAAACATCTTTGTTGGGGAAAAATAAATAACACAGATATTGTAAAAAACTTCTGACAACAGAGAGCCAGAAACCCAAAATTAATGTTGTCAGGACTCTCTTTGGGTACACAAATATCTTGAGTACACAACATTATTGATTACATTTACCTGTGACCATGTTTGATATGCTAAGTGACGACATATGTCTTGGTTGGTCTGCCAGCTTGAACTCAAGTCACAATGGGTCAAATAACTTTGTTGCCTGGCTTGATGGAGGCCAGTTAATACAACTCCATTGTGTTAGTGTTTGTATCTTGTATATGTAAATATCTCATGGTCACCATTTTGCAAGCCATATTTCTTAAGCAGTGGGTTTTTAACTTCAGTTTACTGCTTGAAACTTACAAAAAAACTTAAGACTGTTTTGTACTTGAATTAATATCTGCTATATACACATAACTCCAGAATGCACCCAAACATGCACACGGGGAAAATAAATTGGGATTTCTATCGAATGAGTGTAAACGAGTCATGGTGGCAAGACTCCTGTTTCCATGTTGTATGATTCAAATTGGTTCAGTTTCCAAACTTTCTAACCATTTTGGATCTATTGGCAATCAAATCTTCAACTGTTTGGTTTTACATTTGGCCCTGTCCGTGTCCCATTCAAGTGAAAATAGATGTACTGTAGATTATGGCTGCTCATGATATATTCAATGCATGAATGAAACATGCCATGGAGGCCAAAAGCATTGTTGTTTTCTGGAGAATTGCCTGAAGTGTTTGCATTATTTCACTTGCTCAATTTATTCACTTTGTGTTTTTGAAGACCCTGAATGACAACAGTTTTGTGAGAACAGTGTGAAATATGTCAAGGGCAATTAGATTACTTGACAGATTAAGCACTTTTTAAGGTGTCATTGTTATCAGAATGCTGTGTTTTGTCAATCTAAGCACAAAAGACTCATCCAACACAGGATATATGGTAGAATATAGGGGGAAAATGTGACTTAGCTCTTGTTTGGAAATAGTGATCCTATTTTTTAAAAGTTCAAGGATTTAATAAACACTAATTTGTTTCAAACACAAGAAAGTCTGCAGATGCTGGAAACACAAAACAACACACAGAGAATGCCAGCAGAACTCAGCAGGTCAGGGAGCATTCATGGAAAAGAGTAAGCAGTCAATGTTTTGGGCCGAGACCTTCCTTCAGAACTGAGAAGGAAGGGGGAAGATGACAGAATAAAAAGGTGGGGGGAGGGGAAAGAGGCTGGCTGGAAGATAATGGGTGAAGCCAGGTGGGTGGGAAGGGTCAAGGGCTGGAGAAGAAAGAATCTGATAGGAGGGGAGAGCGGACCATGGGAGAAGGGAGAGGAGGAGGAGGGGACCCAAGGGCAAGTAATAGGCAGGTACTAAGAAGTGAAAGGTCAGAGTGGTGGAGGAAGGAGAAATCGATATTCATGCTATCAGGTTGGAGAGTACCCAGGCAGAAGATGAGATGTTGCTCCTCCACCCTGAGGGTGGCCTCACCCTAGCACAAAAGGAGTTTGTTTTGTTATATCTGAATTATACTGTGGAAATGCTTCTCTTTTCCAGTGGTTTTCCACTATGATTCTCCTTCTGGATTTCAGGAGTTATACTCTCACCAGAGTGGCACAAGAATCAGCAAAGCAACAGCACAGCTGTTTAAAATAAAATCACAATTTATTGAGTGTCTTTGATGTTTTCAGATGTCATTTAGTTTTTCAGCTCCATGTAACCCAGTAGTGCAATAATTGTACAGCTGGCTTTACAGGCCTATTGATGACTGGATACGGTATTATGATGGAACATCAAGTATGTCTGATGCTACAGGTGGGGCCCACACCTATACTAACGGTAGATCTGAATGAGCTCACTTCATTACTATCACTGATCTCTTGACAGAGGTGGAACTGCCTTATATATCATGGATAGATTTTTAAAAATGTTGTTACATAATAGCTTTTATGACTTGATGTACCAAGGCACATTGCAGTTGATTGGAAAAGATTTACACAATGAACACTAATGTGGTAAGCAAGGCAGCCAGTTTGTAATCATAATGGCTCCACAAATAGAACTGTGAAAATGACTAGATAATCTACATTTAATGATGCTGAATGAGGGACAAATGCTGGTTGTAAGTCCCCTAACCTTTGAAATACTTGTATGCATTTTTTTTTAATTCTGAAAGTTCAGCTGAGAGGATAGACATGGTCAGGGCTTCAATTTAACTAACCATCCAAGAAATAGTTCCATTGTGCAATATCAAGCTGAAGCAATGATTTGGATATAGTGCTGCAATTTCTGAAATGGGACCTAAACCTTATGTACTACCATTCAGCTACCTTGATGCAGTGTAAGTACAGAACAGACAACACAGAGACAAGAATAGAGATTGTCTCTATACATCTTGGCCTCTCTGCCTCTAGACCAAGATCTCACCCTTTCAGGCTCATGTAAAAGCTGATATGCAGTAGTCACCATTTCACAGGGAGACAAACAGATCCTAATGGGTAAATTCAATAACCAAGATTCAAGTCTCCATTGAAATATGACCTGCTACGAGACTGTGGGAGAACCTAACACCAAAGGAGTCTTGCTGACTAAGTTTTTTGCACACAATTTTATGAGAATCTACACCATGCTTCCTCAGAGAAGTAAGCAATTCCTGGCATCACCCAGTCCAGACACCTGTTGGATTATTACCATTATCCAAATAAAAATTCATCAACCAAGCAGGAGGCTGCCAGGACATCCTCAACACCCGGTGCCTCGACAACTACCAATGACCACGGGACAGAGTACCGTATAATCCTCGGTTATCAGCATTAAAATTCAGACTAATAGCAGCAATAGAAACGCTCCAACAAAAGAATCAATACCGAAGTTCTCCAGGACTCTGCAAAGAAAGTATCTTCACTGTTAGTGTCAACTTGACAGTGACCAACAGGAGGTGTAAAGTGTTTGAACTGCCCGAATGTTTGTTGCAATCAGCACCAGTGAGGAGAATCTGGACGTCCTAATCAGAACGACCAGGAGATTGTTGTTGATGAAATTTGCCTTCATTTTCAGTGTGTCAGCACAGGCTTTGGCCATCTGAGCAAAACTCCTTGAACGTAAAGACCACAAACAGTTCAAGACTTCATTCATCAGTCACTGGTGACCCTACTATACTGTGTTTTCTGAGACATTGGGTACTTACACAAGGCACCTTAAAACTCTGCGGGGATCCCACCAATGTTGTCTGTACAAAATGATTCCATAAGACAGGAGCAGAATTAGGCCATTCAGCCCATCAAGTCTGCTCCACCATTCCATCATGGATGATTTATTATCCCTGTCAACCCCATTCTTCTGCCTTCTACTCGTAACCTTTGATGCCCTGACTAATCAAGAACCTATCAACCTTAACTTGTCCAATTTGTCTCCTGCGTGCATTACTCTGCACCAGAATAGTGAATGCACCCAACAGCAACAACAATTGCAGTAACAGGCTTGCATAAAATTCATTTCCTTTACAATCCCATCCACCAGTAGTGCTTCCCAAACACTGAACAATGCACAATATTATTACCACAAAGAGGAAGAGAGGAAAGGCATTCCAATCAGAGTCAGAATTTGAATCAGGTTTAATATGACCGGTATATGCCGTGAAATGTATTAACTTTATGGTAACAGTACAATGAAATACATAATAAATATAGAGGAAAAAACTGAATTACAATATAAATATATATATATATATATATATATACACACTTCACACTTTTTTAATAGTTATGTTAAAATAAGTCATCGTGGCTATCCCTCAAGGTTGAGGATTTGGTCTTCATTCCGTACAGAGCAAAGATGCCTGTGCATATATTTGTTTAACATGTACTTGATGCTGCACTCCAAGAAGCACACGATACTTCACAAATCAACCAACTGATTCCAATAGCATGGAAACCACGACGATTGGAGCTGATGGATTTGTTGCAGCCTTCATCCACCTTCACAGCCGTTGAGTTCAAAGTAACTTCGTCCGCCTGTTCCACCGTTGAGGTCTTGGTTGGATTGTTCTTTGTCAGGGACCTCACCCTCGATCTTACTGCCATGGGTGACCCTACCAGGAGCATAGCTCCAGACGGCATTGCTCTCGGGATCTCAGGACCACACAAGCTTCTCCACCACGACAAGGTGACAATCAGTGGAGAAGTAAAATAAGTAGTGCGAAAGAAACAGAAATAAAAAAGTAGTGAGGTAGTGTTCTTGGGTTCAATGTCCATCTAGAAATCAGATGGCAGAGGGGAAGAAGCTGTTCCTGAATCACTGAGTGGAAGCAAATCATTCTCAATCCAGAGTGAATGAGTAAAACAAAGACAAAGATTTGTACTATAAAAATCTAGTGAAAAATGAAGGCAATCAACACCCTTTTTGCATGTGACCATATTACAGGAGATGAGCCTTACCTTCCTGAATACCACAGGTATAATCCTATTTTCAATCCCTTCCTGTCACTCTTCTGCAAAGGCGTTGACCTCAAGCGTCAGAGTTATAAAGCATATGCCCTTCCACTCAAATGATCCATGTCAACAAAGATGCCCCATCCAAGCTGGTACTAATATTTAGCCCACAACCTTCTAAACCTTTCCAATTTACATGTCTAATCAATTATCTTTTAAAGATTGTTATTATACCTGCCTCAACCACTTCCTTTGGCAACTCATTGCACATCCCTTTGTGTATGGAGAAAGGTTGCCTGGATTAATGATTTTTATCCAATGGTAAATGACTGTAGATGCTAAAAATCTGGTTTAAAAGAAGGCTCAGAAAAGCTGAAAATACTCAGCAATTCAGTCAAAATCTGTCACAAAAGATGACCTTACATTAGTTCCTGGAGACCTCAATAGCCACAGTACCTTTTTCATTAACCTTTTAAAATTTCTCCTTGTGCCTGCTAAAGCCTGGATTACTGTCTGTCAAGAAACACATTTACAAATCTCATCCCATGTGAAACAATCCCATGATGCAATATACACTGATTAATAGAGATGAGCGGTCACCCTGCTGTCTACACCAGGAAAGTTATTGGGGTCTGGTGCCACTGAATTTCCAAGTGCTGTGCCCACAGCTAGTATTGCTATTGGGATTCCTCACAATGACTGATTAATATTCCCTTATGGGCAGCGGGAAAACTCCAAGTGTCCATCCTTTTAATGATGGAGGAATTCAGCAGGCCAGGCAGCATCTAGGAAAAGAGCACAGTCAACGGTTCGGGTCAAAACCCCGAAGCTGGGGGGCGTCACGTGATGACGTGGGATTGAGACGTGTAAATCCAGCTCTCCCGTAAAAAATCAGCAAAGTACCGTTTAAACAAAGTAAAGTTAATAAATACTTTCCGAAAACTACTTATAAACTTTGTAAGGATACTCTACGATATGCCTCATAAACCGCAACAGAAGAAGTCTGTTGTTGTGAAGTCGCCGCGAGATGGGAAGAAAAAAGGGCCTACTGCAGCGATGGAGCCTCGGATTCAGGTTGGATTTCCTTCGAGAAGATGCATTTTATCTCTGGCGTAGAAGAACAGGGAGCAATGGCGGCGGTAGCGGTCTCTCGGAAGAAGATGCCGGAAATGCGCATGCGCAAATCGACACAACTCAAACTAAGGAACCGACGGCCACTGCAACTGAAAGCGACTCAGAGTTAGAATTGGATACCACAGAGAATACAGATGAAGAAGAGGAGGAAGAACTGGAAGTGACTGGAAGTAAAGGAGACGACGGAGACATAAGAGAGGCTTTATTGCAATGAACGGTTGAACTAAGAAAATTAAGAACAGAACTTAGAGACGTGAAGATGTGCTATGATAAAACTATGAAAAGACAGGATAAAATGGATAAGAAACTTCAGAAGATAGAAAGAACAATGGAGCATATTAACGATAGAGTGGAAAAAACAGAAAATGATGAGCTTGTCTGGAATACGGAAAGAAATCGACTCTTGGAGAAAGTGGACGTGTTGGAGAATTTTAGTAGACGTAATAATATTAAAATTGTTAGTCTTAAAGAAGGTATAGAGGGAGATAATCCAATAGAATTTTTTCAAAGATGGATCCCGAAAACCTTGCAAATGAAAGAGGAAGACCGATCAATTGAAATTGAGTGGGTACATAGAGCTCTAAGACCAAAACCACATTGGACCAATATCCACGATCAATTTTAATAAAATTCTTAAGATTTCAAGACAAAGAAAGGTTTCTACAGGTGGCTGCTCAAGCTGCCAAGAAGAGAAAAGGGCCACTGATAATAGAAGGGAAGAAAATTTTTTTTTACCCTGAACTAAGTTATGAACTTTTGAAGAGAAGGAAGAAATTTAATCCAGTGAAAAAAGCACTATAGGATCACGGTTATCAATTTATATTGCGTTATCCTGCAACCTTGAAGATTTTTTTGCCTGGTGGAGAAAAAAGATTTTTTGATGATTACCGGAAAGCAGAGGAGTTTGTGCGAGATTCTTTGAATATTCACCAGGTACAAGAACAAACTTAGGGGACCAAGATGGATTGAAGATGAAGACTGGATCAAGGATTAGGCCTGTTGGATTTTTAGGCGGATGAATATATAAATATATTATTAATTATATGAGGGAGGGGAAGAAAGATTAAAATTTGAGGAATATTAGCTGGGAATAATGACATTAATTTTTATATATATATATACAATTTTTTGTTACAGGGGAGCTGGAAGAAACACTGACCAATCGCTACGTTATTCATGTGTGCAAGCGTGGCAATAGCCACGACCCGCACAATGGAGGGGGATAGTGTTGTGTATCTTTTCATTCACAACATTAGTGGGGGGGGGGTATTTTGTTTTTTCTTTTTTTGTGTCTTATCTATCTTTTTTTTCTTTTTGCCTGGATGATTGGGAGGGAAACACATAGCAACATGAAGTTCAAAGAAATTCCCCAGGGAACTATGAGAGTTGATAAGCTAAGTAATGTTTTAGATTTTAAGAGATAAATATGAAACATCTTTGAATATTTGGAGCCCTTATTTACAGCTCCGATGATAAAGATCTTGGTTCCTTGGGGAAAGTAACAAATATATATTAAATTTATTTTTAATCCCATGGAGCATGTGCAAACCTTCCAACATTCAGGCGGTTCCTTTTTTTTCTTTTTTTTCTTTTCTCTTTAGGTAGGAGTATATATCGGGGGGGAGGGTTAAGGGGAGGGGGGAGGGTAGATCTTATTTTCTCATGTATTCACTTTGAAAACTCAATAAGAATTATATTAAAAAAAACCCGAAGCTGACAGGTTGAAACCCTTCAACGGATGCCGCCTGGCCTGCTGAGTTCCTCCAGCATTTTGTGTGTGTTGCTCGGATTTCCAGCATCTGCAGATTTTCTCTTGTTTGTGACGTCCATTAAATTTTAGTTGTTTGCATTTCCAAGTATTTGCCACTAGTCTGCTCCAACCAGATCTGTAAAGATACAAAAATAGCAGGATTCTTTTTAAAAACCTTAAGATGTATTTTCAGATGACTTTATGCGCCTGTTTCATCTGGCGTGAGTGTGTGGAATGACTTGGAACATTAGACATAAATCCAGGCACTAGGAGGGATGGTTAAAAGATCAATGAAATGCTGTGTTTGTTCAGGCCTCCAAATTAAGCGCATATGATATGGCACTTCAAAAGAGAATGTTAAATTCTAATCTCCTTATAGTTTTATTTTTTAGGAGCATAGAAGTAACTTTAACCCAGAGCCAGCTGTTGTGGTCATTCCTCATTATTGTTTGATGGGAATTTAATGCTGCAGCTCAGTGCGGTCACACACAGACACGAAGTTTGCTGCAGTGGGAGGGCGAACAGGAGAAGGAGGCCATTGGAAAGCTTGCATATGTTTGTTAAATTGGATTATTTGAAAATATGTAATGCATTTCAAAAAATAAATTCAGGAATAAGTGTTATTCAGTTTGTGGGAAGAGACGGTAAAATACAGGCGAAATCTGTATTTACAGACCAAAGTTCAAAGTAAATGTATTATCAAAGTACATATATGCCACCATATAGTGCCCAAGAGTTATTTTCTTGCAGGCATTCACAGTAGAAGAAAGAAATACAATAGAATCAATGGAAACTACTTACAATGACTGCAAGCAACCAATGTGCAAATACAAAATAAAACAAGTAATAAATAATACCGAGAAAATGAGTTGTAAAATCCATGGGTTATGGAATCATTTCGGTGTTGAGGTCAGGAAAGTTATCCACGCAAGTTCAGGAGCCTGATGGTTGATGGGGTAAGAGCTGTTCCTGAGCCTGGTGGTGTGGGACCTAAGGCTTCTGTAGCTCCTTCCCGATGGCAGTGGTGAGAAGAAAGCGTGGCCTCAGTGGTGGAGATCCCTAATGCAGCGCTCCTTGTACGTGTGCTCGGTGGTGGGGAGGGCTCTTCCTGTGCTGGACTGGGCTGCTTCTACCACATTCTGTAAGCGTTTCCACACTAGACCAAGAAGCATGCGGTGAGGACACTCTCCACTGTGCATCTATAGAAACCTGTCCAGGTTCTAGGTGACATGCTAAATCGACACAAACTTCTAAGAAAGTAGAATTGCTGCCATGACTTCTCTGTAATGGTACTTATATGCTGGTCCCCAGGACAAGTCCGCTGATATGATAATACCCAGGAATAAAGTTTCTGACCCTCTCCACCATGGATCCATGGTTCATAGACCTCCGGTTTCTTCCGCCTGTGTTCACACTTGAGAACTGTCGGCCCTTTGCAGCAGGGCCTTTGTATAAGGGTAAGGCTTATGTCAAGGCAGGCGTGTTGCTTACTGGACAGAATTGGTTGAGGGCAGGGAAAATTGGGCTGAGTGACCATACATAATTGAACAAAAACAGTGGGACATTGCTTATCCTCCAAAGCTTTGTCCTTGTGATGAATATAAGGCTTTTCATTCATTTTTAGTTTTGCTTCACTGCCTCAAGCTTTAAGAAATATGAATTGCCTTAGAAAAATCAATACCTAATTCTGGGCAGGGCATTGTTTTAATGGAACTTATTAAAAGCTGCTGCAGGAACTCTCCTGCAGTAATAAAAGGCCGTAGGTTTCATATTCCCTCTTCATTCTCTTTCCTATAAAATGACTGGTATGTGCACACAGTATAGCAAGAAAACGAAGCTCGTTATACTAGACTCTACAAAAAGCAGGACTTCCCATTGGGTAATAATTAAAGGAGGACTCACTCCATGTAAGCTTTCTTTTTTGTAATTTGCTGCCAACGTCATTTCAATTAATTTTGTTTCATTTTCTGAAAATACTATCAAAACAGCAGAGAATTCATTTTCCTAGCTAATTGTCCTTACCATTAAGGGAAGATTTAATGGTGTCTTCAACATAAAGCCTACTGAATGATGATTGCTGAGATTGCCTTGCGGTAGTGAAGCTCTTCCCTGATCCTCCAATGCCATAGTTGCATGGTTAGTGGCTGGGTCTCCCTGGGTGGTGGGCTCACAGTGCCCGATGTATAATTCAGGGCAGTACACTTCCTCTTGCTAAGCATCTTTAATTAGACATGTAGAGTTGTCTCTCCCTCGCCCTCTAGGCTAGGTTCAACTTTGACTTCTCATAACAGATTTTTATAAATGACCTGGATGAGGGATTGGAGGGATGGGTTTGCTGATGACACAAAGGTTGGAGGGGCTGTGGATAGTGTGGAGGGCTGTCAGAGGTTACAGCAGGACACTGATAGGATGCAAAACTGGGCTGAGAAGTGCTCAGTTCTGATCGCCTCACTACAGGAAGGATGTGGAAACCGTAGAAAGAGTGCAGAGGAGATTTACAAGGATGTTGCCTGAATTGGGGATCATGCCTTATAAAAGCAGGTTGAGTGAACTTGGCCTTTTCTCCTTGGAGAGATGAAGGATGAGAGGTGACCTGATAGAGGTGTATAGGATGATGAGAGGCATTGATCGTGTGGATAGTCTGAGGCTTTTTCCCAGGGCTGAGATGGCTGCCAGAAGAGGGCACAGTTTTAAGGTGCTTGGGAGTAGGTACAGAGGAGATGTCAGGGTAAGTTTTTTACGCAGAGAGTGGTGAGTGCATAAAATGGGCTGTCAGCAACGGTGGTGGAGGCGGATACGATAGGGTCTTTTAAGAGACTTTTGGATAGGTACATGGAGCTTAGAAAAATAGAGGGCTATGGGTAACTCTAGTAATTTCTAAGGTAAGGACATGTTTGGCGCAACTTTGTGGGCTGAAGGGCCTGTATTGTGCTGTAGGTTTTCTATGTTTTCTAAGAGGACTTTGATTGGAAGGGATAAGGTAGCTCTATTTGTGAGGGCAGGACACAAATCCTGACATATTTGCAGTTTACTAGGCTTGGGAAATCAGCAAATGTAGCATTTATCTAAAGATAAAATCAGTCATTGAGTGGATTCAAAAATACTACTGTTTCCTTTCCATGGGGATTAGGATGAGGTAGAAATTCAACATTGGTTATTTGTACTAAATGCAAAGTAGCAATGACTTTTAAGATGGGTTCTAGTTTAAGATATGGTGAAGCACAGCAACAACTTTCTGGTAGATAAAGGGGGGGGAACGTCGACTCAGACCAGGAGAGGCCTGTGTCGGGCATTTTCATGTCTTACAAGGCGCAGATTGGAAGTCTGTGTGGGGCGCCACTCCTCGCACAGACTAGAGCAATGTGTGATTAAGTGCCTTGCTCAAAGGCACAAACACACTGCCACAGCTGAGACTCGAACTAGCAACCTTGAGGTAACTAGACAAATGCCTGAACCACTTGGCCATGTGCCCAACACAAGTGGGGTAGATAAACAAAACAAATAAAACTATAAATTACAATATTAATCACACTTTATCTCAGATACGACCATTGCAATCAAAAAGTTGTAAGTTCTCTTTCGGAGTTGAGCTTTTGAATCGCCTGTAGGACTTGGCATTTTTGAGGTGTGAACTAAAGTCTCCAAAGTGCAGGACGATTGCAGTGTGGCCTATACAGGCTGATTCGAGGCAGCAGGACCTGGGCCTGAGAGCCGGGAATGGAAATGAGCAAACATTTGGCCAGTGCTGGAGCAGACTTGGAGGTCATTTGATGAGGCAGAACCAAGCTGAGGCAGCAGGGACTGGGCCTGAGAGCTAGGAAAAGCCTGAGGTTCTGACCAATTTGAAGGCTGGGTCAAATTGGAAAGGTTTGGCAAGGGCCAAATCAAGGCAGTGGGGCCAGGACCTGAGTGCATTTTGAAGCAGTAGGAACCAGGTCTGAGAGAGAGGAACAACCTGCAGTTTGGCTGATTTAAGTGCCGGGCCAGATTGTAAAGGTTGGGGGTGTCGGGATCAGAGGCGAGGGACAGGTCTGTGTTTAGCTCACAGCTCTGCAACTTTTACTTGTCTTGGCGCTGAGATGAACTGGGGCTGTGGCCTGCATCTAATTGACTCCTGAATCGGCTGCAGTGATACAGGCTTTGTGGCTGTGGTATCACTTTCGAGAACTTCAGTTCTGAATCTTATTTGCTTACTTTCATTGTTTGCATGTTTGTTTTTTTTCTGCACATTGGGTGTTTGACAGTCTTTTTGTAAAAATGGGTACTATTGGTTTTCTTTGTTTTGTGGCTGTCTATAAGGAGACAATTCTCAAAGTTGTGTAGAAGATACATACTTTGTACTTTGAACTTTCATTTCTGATGTTCAGTTCTGTTGACTTCAATGGACTGAATTTCAGAAGTCGGTAACTGCGCTTTTACTTGTGTATTGCTTAATTAGTTCAGGCAGCCAAGAATTAATTACTTTTCTATATCCCACCAATCAGCATGAATTATGGGACTGGTAACGTCATATTGCTGCTTTGCTCACCATAATTCATCAAACATCACCTCACTTTGCTAAGTCTGAACTCTGAGGTCGCAAACTTAAGAAAATATGCAGTTGCTGGAAATTCAATCAACACACACAAAATGCTGGTGGAACACAGCAGGCCAGACAGCATCCATAGGAAGAAGCACAGTTGACGTTTTGGGCCGAGACCCTTCGTCAGGACTAACTGAAAGAAGAGACAGTAAGAGATTTGAAAGTGGGACGGGGAGGGGAAGATCCATAATGATAGGAGAAGACAGGAGGGGGAGGGATGGAGCCAAGAACTGGAAAGTTGATTGGCAAAAGGGATACAGAGCTGGAGAAGGGAGCGGATCATGGGACGGGAAGCCTAGGGAGAAAGAAAGGGGGAGGGGAGCCCAGAGGAAGATGGAGAGCAAGCAAGGAGTAATTGTGAGAGGGACAGAGAGGAAAAAAGAGAGAGGAAAGGGGGCAGGGGGAGAGAGAGAATAATAAATAAATAAATGTGATGGGGGAGGAGGGGCATTATTGGAAGTTAGAGAAGTCAGCGTTCATGCCATCAGGTTGGAGGCTACCCAGACGGAATATAAGGTGCTGAACCCTGAGGTGGTCTCGTTGGTTGATGTGCAGCATGCCAAGGAGTGGATCTTTTGCTCTGTTAATATATAGAACCTGATCACAATCACTTCCTGTGCCTGGGAATGATGTCAAGATCTTTATAATGCACAACGACTCAGGTGGCTGTACACTGCATTGCCTGCTAGCACCTGGCTTTGCAAGAGTCCAGTTCTAGTTCAGAGGAAGAGCTGGAGCTCAGCGCACCAAGGGTTGAAAGTGTAGTCAAAGTCTGCTCGTGATTCAGTTTGGAAGTAGAATAATAGTACTGCAGAAGAATCGATCCTGTGGCCCATGATGTTCTCACTGAACAGCATGCTGAATTAAATCAAACCTCTTCCGTACATGATCCCTTACCTGCATTTTCATGTGTCTGTATAACAAGCTCTTAAATACATGATCATATTGACTTCCAATACCGTCCCTGGCAGCCTGTTCCAAGCACCTCTGTGTGAATAAATGCCCCTCACTTCTCCTTTAAACGTATGTCTGAACACCTGGCTGTACTTCTACTCCCTAAGGGTAGGCAGAGACTGAAGACCACAGCACTGGTAGAGAGGACCAAGAAGGTATGGACAAGGGAGGCAGATGAATGCTTATAGGACTGCTTTGAATTGGTGGACTGGACCGTATTCAGGGATCCATTTTTGAGTTTGAATGAATATTCCTCAGCTGTCAGTGACTTCATTAAAATCTGTGTGGATGAGAACGTGCCTATGAGAACTTGCTGTACATACCCAAAGCAAAAGCCGTGGATGAACCAGGAGATTTGTAGTTGCTGAGGGCTGCTTTTATGGCATACAACTCTGGTGACCCAGGTCTGCACAAGGAAACCAGGTATGATTTGTGGAGGGCTATTTCAAGAGCCAAGAAACAATTCTGACGGAGGTTGGAGACGACATTGGATGCAAATAAACTCTGCTAGGGTTTGCAGGCCATTACTTCCTACAAAGCAAAACCCAGCATCATGAATTGCAGTGGTGCTACACACCCAGACGAGCTCAACACCTTTTATGTTCACTTTGAGAGGGAGAATGAAACTATGGCTAGGAGGATCCTTGAAGCACCTGGTGACCCCGCGATCCCTGTCTTAGAGATCGACGTCAAAACGTCTTTCGAGAGGATGAACCCTCACAAGGCGACAGGCCCCAGTGGAGTATCCGGTAAAGCTCTGAAAACCTGTGCCAATTAACCACTGGGGGTTTTCAAAGACATTTTCAATCTCTGTAGCAATAAGTCAGAAGTTCCCACCTGGTTCAAAAGGGTGACAATCATACCAGTGCCCGAGAAGCACTGGGTGAGCTGTTGTAACGACTATTGTCCAGTAGTACTCACATCTACAGTGATGAAGTGCTCCGAGAGGTTTTTTTGTGGCTAGAATCAAACCCTGCATCAGCAAGGACCTGGACCGACTGCACTTTGCCTCTTACCACAATAGTTTTATGGCAGATGTGATCTTATTGGCTCTCCAAGTGGCCTTGGATCACCTGGACAATACAAATACCTATGTCAGGATGCTGTTTATTGACCATAGCTCAGCATTCAGCAATCATTCCTACAGTTCTGATCAAAAAAGATCCAGAACCTGGGCCTTTTGCCTCCCTCTGCAACTGGATCCTTGACATCCTGATGGGAAGACTACGATCTGTGAGGTAGTGTTTTGGGTTCATGGTCCATTCAGAAATCTGATGGTGGAGGGGAAGAAGCTGTTTCTAAAATGTTGTGTGTGTCTCTTCAGGCTTCTGTGCCACTTCCCTGACAGTAGCAATGAAAAGAGGGTGTGTCTGGAATGGTGAGGGTCCTTAATGATGGATGCAGCTTTCCTGAGGTATTGGTAATTGCAGATGCCCTCAAGGGTGGGAAGAATACTCCCAGTGATAGAGTTGACAGAGTATGCAACCCTCTGACCTCTCTCTGATCCTACACATTGGACCTGCATACCGAATGGTGATGCAACCAGTCAGAATGCTCCTCACAGTGCATCGAGAGAAATTTGCTCAAGTCGTTGGTGACATACCAGATCTCCTCAGTCTCCTAATGAAATACAGACACTGGTGTGTCTTCTTCAAAATTGCATCAATATGCTGGGCACAGGATAGATCTTTAGAGAGGCAGCATTGACAACCGGGACCTTGAAGCTGCTCACTCTTTCCACTGTTGACCCCTCAATGAGAACTTGTACGTGTACTCCTAACTTCCCCTTGCTGAAGTCCACGATCGGTTCCTTGGCCTTACTGACATAGAGTGCAAGGCTGTCGTGACGCCACTCAACCAGCCGATCTGTCTGACTCCTCAACGCCATCTGAGGCTCTACCAGTAACAGTTGTGTAAATGGCAAATTTACATTTGAGAAGTATCGAGCCACACAGTCTTGACTGAAGAGAGGGTAGAGCAGGGTCACAGCATGCTTCCTTGAGGTGGCCTGTGCTCATTGTTAGCGTGAAGGAGATATTATTTCTGATCCTGACTGACTGTAGTCTCCCGATGAGAAAGTCAAGGATCCAGTTGCAGAGGGAGGTACAGAGGCCCAGGTTTTAAAGCTTGTTGATTAGTACTGAGGGGATGATGGTGATGAACATCAAGCTGTAATCAATAAACAGCAGCCTTGACATAGGTATTGCTGTTATCCTAGTGGTCCAAGATGAGTGGAGAGCCAGTGAGATTGTATCCACTGTAGACCTATTGTGGTGGTAGGCAAATTGCAGCAGTTCCAGGTCTTTGCTTAGGCAGGAGTTAATTCTAGTCCTGACTTCCCTCTCAAAGAACTTCATCACTGGAATAGTCATTGAGGCAGCTCATCCTGCTCTTCTTGGCCACTGCTATGATTGATGC
Organism: Mobula birostris; assembly: GCF_030028105.1. Lineage (NCBI taxonomy): Eukaryota > Metazoa > Chordata > Chondrichthyes > Myliobatiformes > Myliobatidae > Mobula > Mobula birostris. Next base: position 97,395,387 of record NC_092372.1, on the reverse strand, counting down.
CCTTTTGAAGCAGGTGGGAACCCAGACTATATTCTGGTCAAGTAGATATTTAGTTCACCTTTGAAAGTCCTTACTGAATTTGCTTAAATTACCACATAAGGTAGTGGATTCCTGACCTTAACAACTATTGCACAAAATAACCCATGTCTTCTCTCTGGTCTGATGCTGGAGAGATGCCTTCAAGTGTCATTAGCTAACTCTTAGAAATGGGTTACGAGAAGAAAAACAAATTATGCAAAAGTCAGATAAAAATCTGTTTTCAAGCTATTAAAGTTTCCATTGATTTTGAGATGATAAACCTCACCTGCACATGGCCTTTTATTAAGCTGACGAGGGTAAGTGTTTTGAATCAACTTTAAAATCATCACTTAAGTATTTTATTTTATTAATGGAGATACAACGTGGAATAGGCCATTCCGGCCCTTCGAGCCACACTGCCCTGCAATCCCCCAATTTAATCCGAGCCTAATCCAGGACAATTTACAATGATCAATAAAGCTACCAGCCGGTACGTCTTTGGTCTGTGGGAGGAAACCGGAGCACCCGTAGGAAGCCCAGGCGGTCACAGAGAGAACATGCAAACTCCCAATATACAGCAGTGGGAATTGAACACAGGTCACCTGTGCTGTAAAGCATTGTGCTAACCACTACACTAGTATGCTGTTTTAAAACTGCATTTTTCAATTTTCTAAACAATAAAGCAAATTTTAAGATGTCAGCATTTTAGCATATCAACATTTGTGAAATTAAATTTTCAAGTTCTGAGTTACAAAACAACACTTATAACTGAATATTTGTTGTAACGTTGCTGAATAAATCATTGTAAGAATGGTTACTATAAATGTGATGCATATATAAAAACATGAGTTTTTTGATGAAGCTTGAAATTTCTTGAAGTTGTTGATTCTATAATTATATCTTTTAAAACATACTTTTATGAATTAAATGTCCAAATCTACGAAGCTATATCTGTATTTGGAAGGTTTGTACCACTGATTAGAGAGCTTTGATTTGTAGAATATTGATCATCGGAAGAAGAGATTGCTGGTGTTTGTAAAATAAAGAATGTGGTATGTTGTGTGAATGGAAGGTTTTGGCTGTCAGCGGAATGTGTAGTTATGTTATGGTCCATAGTGCTGCTTTCAGTGCTTTGATGCAATTGCCAATAGTACTGAGGGAACTTGAATGAAAATCTCCTTCACCCAACTATTCCAAAGAGCCCCATATTGTAGTTGGGAAATCATGCATTGCAACAAAAGCACACAAATTTGAGTTTTGTTCAGTGGGCTGCCTTTTTACAAAGTAAGTGAAAGAAGCCAAAATAAATAGAAAGCAGAAGACAAAACTGGGAGAGAGAAAAAAATTGAGGGCTGAAGGAGATGAGATCGGATGAACTGACAAAACTATCAAAAATGAAAATAGGCAAATTTGATAGTTATATATCATGGTAAATTTAAGATCAAGAGGCCAGTACATATATACCAGATATTTGAAATTCATTTGGTAGGATACTACAGTGAGGCTGTTATTGATAAAATAAAGGCAAAAGTTAAAGTATTTGCGGCCAAAGATTTATGAAAGTGTTCTGCCTTAAATACTTTAAAGTGCTAACATTTTAAATTGTTAAATATGTTGAGTTATGAAGCTCCTGCTGTAGGCTGAGTGCTTCAGTCAGTATTCCATTTTTACATCTGAACTGCTTTCTTAGGTTCTCCCCATACCCTTTGATTTCCTTGTAGTTAGTATGGTGATCTCCTCATTGCATGTACTCGGTATCCCTATCTCCCCAGCTCTTTAAAGCTGAGAATTCCAAACATTCACAATCTCTGAGCTTTCCTCTTCACTACTGTCAGAAGCCTTCATCTACAGCATACCTGGTGAGGAATCCAGCTCTCTCACCCATAACCAAGTTGACTGTTGTTTGCAGTCTGCACTACTTTCCTGTGAAAAGTGATGCTTGGGCAGGACACAGGGTGATAACTTTAGTGAGGATGCATGTACTGTAGATTCTGATGACCAAACATGAAAAGCAAAAACCTTGGATGGGGAGGGTGAAGATAAGGGAAGATGATGATGGTGGTGATGGTTGCTCTGCTTATTCCGAATTCCCTTAAAGTGGTACTTTCCAGCATTCAGGTAATGGAAGTTCACAAAGCCACTTCACCATGGGCTTGTCTACGGATTGCAGAATGGTGCAAATGCCTATTAGGATTATTACCACAGCAATTTCTAAAGCTCTTTGTGGATGGCCTTCCTTGAACCTCTTCATTTCCTCACACCCACAAGGATACCAGAAATCAAAACTATCCCACTGAGTCTCTCTCCATAATTACCTACTTAATTTGCCATGCTGCAGAAGTACAGCAATGTTGACTCCTGTGTATTACCATTGTCATTATTCTCATCAATGTTAAAGCGCTGGCAATGTTGGAATTAGAATCAGGCTGAATTTCACCGGAAAATGTTGCAAATGTTTTTGTTTTGCATCAGCAGTACATTGCAATACATGATAATTTAAAAAACTATAAACCTCAATATGAATTATATACTGTATAAGAAAAGAAACTTAAATAGTGAAAAAAGAGAGGGGAAAAATATTGAGGTAGTGTTTATGGATTCATTGTCCATTCAGAAATCTGATGGCAGAGGGGAAGACGCTGTTCTTAAAACTTTGAGCGTGTGACTTTAAGCTCCTTTACCACACAAAATACTCTGCAGATGCTGGGGTCAAAGCAACACGCCCAAGATGCTGGAGGAACTCAGCAGGTCGGGCAGCATCCATAGAAACGAACAATCAATGTTTCGGCCCGAGACCCTTTGTCAGGACCACTTCTTGGTGGTAGCAGTGAGAATAGGGCATGTGCTGGGTGATGGGGGTCCTTAATGATGGATGCTGCCTTTTTGAGGCATCAGCTTTAGGGGAGTGTAGTGTCTGTGATGGAGTTGGCTGAGTTTATAATTCCCTACAACTTTATCCAATCCTCTGCAGATGCCCCTCAATACCAGATGGTGATGCAACCATTTAGAATGCTCTCTACGGTACTTCTGCAGAAATTTGAGAGTGTCTTTGGTGACATACCAGTTCTGCTCAAAGTCCTAATAAAATACAGCTCCTGGTGTATCTTGTTCAAAATTGCATCAGTATGTTGGGCCTCGGATAGATTTTCAGAGATGTTGACACCCAGTAACCCACCCTCACAACATCTGATCCCTTCCTGAAATCTACAATAATTACTGATGTTGAGTGCAATGTTGTTGTTGCACCACTTAACCAGCTAATCTGTATCACTCCTGTATGCCTCCCCATCACCATCTAAAATTCAACCAACAATAGATAGGTACATAGAAAATGTATTGATCCCAAAGGAAAGTACAATGTCACAGTGGCATTACAAGTGCACAGATATACTAATATTAGTAGAAAGGTAAGAAAGAATAAAAAATAAGTTACCCTAAACAGTTCAACAGGAGGGGGTCATCACTTCCTTATCTATAGGCTGACTCATTATAGAGCCTAATGGCCGAGGGTAAGAATGACCTCATATAGCGTTCTTTAGAGCAGCACAGTTGTCTTAGTCTAATACTAAAAGTGCTCCTCTGTTCAGCCAAGGTGATATGCAGAGGGTTTGAAACATCGTCCAGAATTGCCAGGATTTTTTGTAGTGTCTTTTGTTCTACCACAGCCTCCAGTGTGTCCAGTTTGACTCCTCTAACAGAGCCAGCCTTTCTAATCAGTTGAGTCTGTTGACATCACCTGTGTTGGTGCCATTGTTCCAGCCCATCATCACATAGGAGATTGTACTGGAGACAACAGACTGGTAGAACATGTGAAGGAGAGGCCTGCATACTCCAAAGGACCTCAGTCTCCTCAGGAAACAGAGGTGACTCTGGCCCTTCTTGTACACAGCCTCTGTGTTGATGCTCCACTCAAGTCTGTCATCCAGGTGCTCCCCCAGCTACTTGTAGGTCCTCACCACGTCCTTGTCCGCACCATAAATAGTAACAGGGAGCATTGCTGGCTTAGTCTTCCTAAAGTCCATCACCATCACCTTTGTCTTACTGATGTTGAGCTACAGATGATTCAGCTAGCACCATTTGACAAAGTCCTCTACCAGGGCCCTGAATGCATCCTCCTGCCCTCCGTTTATACACCCAACTATTGCTGAGTCATCGGGGAATTCCTGCAGATGACATGACTCAGTGTTGTATCTAAAGTCTGAGTAATAGTTGTGGCGTTGGCGAATTTATAGATGGCATTATTTGTAGATGTCAGTTAAAAACAAATGTACACATGTCTGTTGATGAAATTAAAGTGTTAATTCTCAGCTCATTTACCCTAAGAAAACATTGGGGGCAACCACAGACTATGAGCAATTAATACTCATTAAACTGGACCTGTTTCACCGTTCTATCTATGATTAATAGAATTCTTTATTAATATTTAATAATCAGAGTTTGAATATGTTTTGGGTTTGTGCAACGTTGTAAATAGAATCTGATAATGAGAATGGACAGAAGAAAACATACAGGTATATGAACTAGAATGGATGGTTGGAGCTGTAAGTTACTGAAGTATTATAACAATAACTTAAGAACCTCACGCAAGTTTCACCTTCAGTGTGCAAAGGTGTATATTAGCATTCCAAACTGGTATTACTGGCCTCCGGTGAATTGTAAATGCACACTTCTTCATCAAAATCCATTAAAAATAACCATTCGGCGTTTGCATTTCTTTTTTATTCTGTTCTTTGTGAGAGGTTATATATTTGCCCAGTAGGAGTACTTGGAAGAAAATTTCCATTCCCTCAAAGAGGAGCACTAGTGCAATTAAGAAATTCCTTGCAATGCTTAATCAGTGCAGTGGTAATGATATTTCAGAGAACTTCAAACATCAATCAAGCCCAGTTTCTCCAGAGCCGACACTGTACACAAGGAAGAAACAACGTCTGTAAAGGAAATTAACGATGTTTAGGACACATAGAGAGTGCAGGGTCTATCCCTCATTTGTCAGAAATTCTGAAAATAAAGCCCAATGAGCTCTTCTAGATATCAGACCTGTATGTTTTATGTAACTTGCATAATAGATCACTTTCAATATGGCATATCACAATATACAGATTATATTTTCAATTGCAAAGTAGTCAGTAAAATAAATCATAGTGGTCTATTACTATATTTTCAGACCATTGCAAAATGGAATTGCATGGCAGTTGACTTTCTAGTTGGGATTCTTACGCCCTAAAAGCTCAGTAAGGTACAGTGGTATGCAAAAGTTTGGGCACCCCCAGTCAAAATTTGTGTTACTGTGAAGAGATAAGCGAGTAGAAGATGAACTGATCTCCAAAAGTCATAAAGTTAAAGATGAAACAATCTTTTCAACATTTTAAGCAAGGTTAGTGTAACGTTTTTGTTTTGTACAATTTTAGAGTGAAAAAAGGAAAGAAGCACCATGCAAAAGTTTGGGCACCCCAAGAGATTTGAACTCTCAGATAACCTTTACCAAGGTCTCAGACCTTAATTAGCTTGTTAGGGCTGTGGCTTGTTCACAGTCATCGTAGGAAAGGCCAAGCGATGCAAATTTCAAAGCTTTATAAATACCCTGACTCCTCAAACCTTGTCCCAACAATCAGCAGCCATGGGCTCCTCTAAACTGCTGCCTAGCACTCTGAATATTAAAATAAATGATGCCCACAAAGCAGGAGAAGGCTATAAGAAGATAGCAAAGCGTTTTCAGGTAGCCGTTTCCTCAGTTCATAATGTAATTAAGAAATGGCAGTTAACAGGAACGGTGGAGGTTAAGTTGAGGTCCGGAAGACCAAGAAAACTTTCCGCGAGAACTGCTCATAGGATTGCTAGAAAGGCAAATCAAAATCCCCGTTTGACTGCAAAAGACCTTCAGGAAGATTTAGCAGACTCTGGAGTGGTGGTGCACTGTTCTACTGTGCAGCAACACCTGCACAAATATGACCTTCATGGAAGAGTCATCAGAAGAAAACCTTTCCTGTATCTTCACCACAAAATTCAGCGTCAGAAGTTTGCAAAAGAACATCTAAACCAGCCTGATGCATTTTAGAAACAAGTCCTGTGGACTGATGAAGTTAAGATAGAACTTTTTGGCAGCAATGAGCAAAGGTATGTTTGGAGAAAAAAGGTACAGAATTTCATGAAAAGAACACCTCTCTAAACTGTTCAGCATGGGGGTGGATCGATCATACTTTGGGCTTGTGTTGCAGCCAGTGGCACAGGGATCATTTCACTGTTAGAGGGAAGAATGAATTCAATTAAATACCAACAAATTCTGGAAACAAAATACACTGATTGTAAGAAAGCTGAAGATGAAGAGAGGATGGCTTCTACAACAGGATAATGATCCTAAATACACCTCAAGATCCACAATGGAATACCTCAAGAGGCGCAAGCTGAAGGTTTTGCCATGGCCCTCACAGTCCCCTGATCTAAACATCATCAGAAGTCTGTGGATAGACCTCAAAAGAACAGTGCATGCAAAACGGCCCAAGAATCTCACAGAACTAGAAGCCTTTTGCAAGGAACAATGGGTGAAAACCCCCCAGACAAGAATTGAAAGACTCTTAGCTGGCTACAGAAAGTGTTTACGAGCTGTGATACTTGCCACAGGGGGTGTTACTAAGTACTGACCATGCAGGGTGCCCAAACTTTTGCTTCCGGCCCTTTTCCTTTTTTGTTATTTTGAAACTGTAAAAGATGGAAATAAAAAAGTAATCTTGCTTAAAATATTAAAGAAATGTGTCATCTTTAACTTTATGCCTTTTGGAAATCAGGTCATCTTTTACTCGCTTAGTTATTCACAGTAACAGAAATTTTGACTGGGGTGCCCAACTTTTGCACGCCACTGTATTTGCACAAAGCTCTTGTGATCTTTTTTTTCTGCCCATTCCCTAACACAGCCCAGTGTATCAGTCCCCAGCTCACACCCCACTGCAAAATGAGATGGAATTAAGGTTGGCTAAGCATCATATCCTGGATCCTCTGAATACAGTGCCTAGGTTCTCTTTGAGCCAGGATAACACTAGCTTTAGGTACAGGGAGAGGGGTTGGGGAGAAGATAATTGCCTTCTGCCAAAGATCCTCCTAATGTTAGTCTATTCTGCAGGGTGGCAGCTTGAGTTTCAGGCAGAACTCCAGCTCCTAGGATTAAGCCCAATGCTGCAGGAAATACAGATGCAATATGGCACAGACCACCGGCTAAACAGGTAGCAAGGGGTAGAAGTGGTTGGTAAAAGGGGATGGACCAGATTATTTGATTCACCTAGCGCCAATATTTTTAGCAACAAACCCAGCCAAAGCCCCTCCAGTGTACACCCTCCATGTCAAATTCAAACTGGTACTGATTTTTCCTCCCTACCAGAAAAATCCATGCAGGACTCTCCCATGTGACCGGGTTTCCTGTGTACTGAAGCTTACAATTTTTAAGGTAAAGTATTGAGTTTTTCTGGTCTCTGCTGATGGCAGGGTAGAATTGAGCAGTTTCTACTGGCAGAGTCTCAAGGCAGGGGACACAGATACAAGACAATCTTGTATCTGGTTGTTTATAACTGAAATGGTTAGTAGTTTCCTCTCATAGAGTGAAATGAGTCTCTGGAATTCTCCACTCCGGGCATTATGCAGGCTAGGTCATTGGATGTATTTAAAGAGGAGATTTTTTTTGAAAGCTCAAGGTATACAGGGAATGGGCTACTGACACAGAACAGGAGTTGAGGCCTGTGCAGAAGAGCCATGATGGGCCTGCTGGCCATTCCTACTCATTTTATTGTGTTCTTTAGTGCGGCAGAGGCTAGTTAATTGCAACATTTACCTCAAAACCAAAAGTTACCAGTTTTTGTTGTAAACAGCCTATCAGTGATATGCATTTACTCAAATTAGTCATTTGATTATACCTCAGAATCAAACTGTAATTTGAAATTCATTCAAAAGCATCCATCATTTTATAATTGGAACTTAAATTACCTTAAAGGTATTTTTTTGGATAAGGATCTCTCTTGAGAGATTTTCAGACATTTGGAAGATTAAAGGGGAATTGCGAGAGGTAATGTTCTGATTTTCAATTTCTTTGTCAGCTGAAGTCACAGAAAAGAAAAATAGAGGCACAAATTTGTACATTTAGAGGAATTAAATTTAAGGGTATTTCAAAATACATGGTAGCAGCATCAATAAACTGTTTGGTGTGATTGACACTTCTTCCAGGAATGCCTGTCCTGCCTGCAGTGAGAAAGCAGAATTACTCATCCTTACTGTAAGTGCTTTCATCCTCTATAATGACCTGTGACACAAAACTGGGGAACAAACTGTTTATAACCTCACAGCACATTTTAAAAGCAAATATTAATTGAAGCCAATGAAATCATAATAATTCAGCAAAACTTCAACTAAGGTAACAAATTTCACGTTACATGCCGGTGATAATAAACCTGATTCTGAATCCTCAGGTCCCAAGTTTCCATATAGCTTAACAAACTGGTGATAAATAAAAGTCATGAGTAAACATTGAGCTAACTCACATAGGCACTTCCTGATTGGAACCATCCACCAAGGCAAAGATGCCTCTGTGGGAAGCTGGGCTCCACACAGCATTGACATGGAACCTGAGAAGCTGGAATGTTTTGGCAGCTATTTCAAATGACATGCCAGATGTCCCAGCTAGCACACCTGGGAAGTTTACCAGGGAGCTGACCTGCTTGGAGCACAAACAACTCCCCAGCATCAATTGCCTGGAAGGTTTGAATCTGGGTATGCGCTGGAGTTTGCAATTGTGTTTCAGACACACAGTAATTTTTTTTAAATGATTGGAGACTGCTTGTCTAACATAGGATAATCCCTAAATTACGTGGCAATCAGCCGCAGTTCTGCAGGTTTTTTTCAGATACTGCTTGATCATCTCTCGACTCACTCTGTTCATGACTAATGTTCTATTTAAACAATCACATGGAGACTGCGTGAGATCTGCATTCATAATTTACCTCCCACTGAGCCATTTGGGGTCTCTCTTTTCCTGTTAATGTTGGTTCATCAGTGCATGTTTGCTCTGTTGATCGCTTAAAATGTTCTTGAATTTCTTTCTCTCAAATTGCCCAGGATGCATTAAAAACCTATTTAAAATTTTGCTATACCCGATGATCACAGAAATTGTCTCCCACTGTGATTTTCTTCATGGCGCTGAACTATCTCTTCAGACATTCCTTGTGTAACCTAGTACTTTGGACATGGTGTAAATTATGAAAGGATTCTTTTAAAGTGCTTGCAATCGTGAATGTGCAGCAATACAAGTGATTATTTTTCCCTAAGGCATGATAAAGAGGGGTGAAATTTAAACTGACCAGTGGCACTCTTTCCTCAAAGGCCAAAAATGCTGTTGAATTTTCACAAGAGTCTGATTAATCCCAGATTTGCATGAATAGCAATTCAAAATGAGGTAAATTAAACTATGCCTGCCTCATTGTTGGCTATGTAGAACGGTCCAGTTTGAAGCCTTCCCCAGCAATACCCCCCAACTCTTCCTCCACTATGATGAAGACTGCATTGGCACTGCTTCATGCACCCATACTGAGCTCATCGATTTATCAACATTGCCTCTACCTTCCATCCTGCCCTTAAATTCACTTTGTCCACCTCTGATACCTCCCTCTTCCTAATCTCTCTGTCTCCATCTCTGGACACAAACTGTCAACGCACATCTTTTATAAACCTAGTGATTCTTAGAGATTCTCAACTATACCTCTTCCCACCCTGTCTCCAGTAAAAATACTATTCCCTTTTCTCAGTTTCTTCGCCTCTGCTGCATCTGTTCCCAGAATGTGGCTTTCCATCCCAGGACATCAGGGACGACCTTCTTCTTTAAAGAACGGGATCTCCCTCCCTCTACTATTGATGCTGCCCTCACCCGCATCTCCTCCAATTCCCATACGTCACACTCACCCCACTTCCATCCACCCTTAATAGTGGTAGTTCCTCTTGTCCTTACCTACCCTACCATCAGCCTCCATATCCAACACATTATCCTCCACGACTTCCACCATCATCTCCAAAGGGATCCTACCACTAAACATATCTTTACCTCAACCCATCCACCTCTTTCCACATGGATTGCTCCCTCCGTGATCCCCTTGCCCAGTCATCTCTCCCCACCAATCTCCCTCCAGGCACTTATCCCTACAACAGCCTAAGTGCTACACCTGCCCATACATCTCCTTCCTCACCTCCACTGAGGACCCCAGACAGTCCTTCCAGGCAACGCTTCACCTGTGAATCTGCTGGGGTCGTCTATTGAGCCCAGTGCTCCTGATGCAATTTCTTCTGCATCGATGCGAGACCTATTGTAAATTGGGGAACCGCTTTATCAAACATCTCCGCACCATCCACTACAAGCGGAACTTCCCGATGGTCAAACATTTTAATTCCCATTCTGATGTGTCGGTCCATGGCCTGCTCTTGTGCCAAGATGAAGCCATCCTCTGGGTGGAAGAGCAACATCTTATATTCCATCTGGGTCCCCTCCAACCTAACTGCATGAATGTTCATTTCACCTTCAGGTAAGTAAATCCACCCCCCCCCCCACCTGCTGTATTCCCCACGCTGACCTTTTACTGCTTCTCACCTGCCTATTACTTCTCTCTGGGTCCCCTCCTCCTTCCCTTTCTCCCTAGTCCACTCTCCTCTCCAGTCAGATTCCTTCTTCTCCAGCTCTTGATCTTTCCCACTCACCTGGCTTCACCTATCACCTTCCAGCTAGCCTCTTTCCCCTCCCCCTACCTTTTTATTTTGGCATCTTCCCCCTTCCTTCTCAGTCCTGAAGAAGGGTTTCTGTCCAAAATGTCGACTGTTTATTCTTTTCCATAGATGCTGCCTGACCTGCTGAGTTCCTTCGCATTTTGTGTACATTCCTTCGCATTTCTGGCATTTTCAGAATTTCCCTTGATTATAAATCAATCTTTTGATAATCAGTCAGATGGAAACTGATAGAATTTATTTCGCCACAAAATTAAATCAGTGGTCTTCTTCATCAGAATGGGGCAAGACCGTCAGGTTCCTTGCACAATGGCAGAAATGAGACGAGCCGTTGGTTCTGTCACATGATCCCTATCATTAGTTATTTCCTCATGAACAGATTTATCTGCTTGAATTACTTTTAGTAGTGTTTCTCGTAGCTGCTGTAGACATACTCAGATTAGCATGTATAATACAGTCTGGACTAGCTTGGTCATGTACAGGCATTATTGACACTAATAGTGGTGTTTGCATGATTAGGAGCTGCACAAGAGCCTAGATCCTCAATAACATAAGAACAGATCGAGGGCAACAAGGGAAGTGTATGGGAGCCAAAGTGGAAAGAGGAAAAGCCTCTAACAGACCTACTTGATCTATTCGTCTTTAGCTCCCACTAAAAATTCTGTTACCATGGCAATAACTTGATCTTTTTCTTAAAACAATTAACTGAAACCTGACAGGCAGTGTGTATTGTGCCGTATTTGACACCTTGAGGAGAGTGGACTACATAATTATATATTGTCTCTGTAACACTGCTTGAATCTAACCTCACCTCAGCCTATCTGCTGATGAATACATTACCCATGGTTTTGTGTCTTGGTCTTGACTATTCCAACGCTTTCCTGGCTGGCCTCCTCATTCTGTGGTCTTGTAAATCTTTGTCACCTGCATACTAATTCACATCCATTCACCCATCACCCTTATGCTTGCTAAATTACTCTGGCACTCCAAGTAAGCAAAGCATTGGTTTTAAAAATTATTGTCCAAATTATCTCTGTCTCTGTAATCTCCTTTGTTTCTCCAAGTTTTCAAGTCATCTGAATTCCTCTAATTCTGGCTTCTTCATCATCCCTGAACTTAATTACTCCAACAATAGCAGCCATGATTTCAGATGCTAAGACATTAGACCTTGGAATTGCTCTTAAACTTCCCTGCCTTGCATTGATCCAGTACATGGGAAATAAAAGTTAACTTCCAAAATTACTGCATTTGTTTTGAAGGCACCTACATTTGTTCTGTTGGGAGAGAATTATTTTTACCATTTCATTGGGCTTTAATTTAAGTTGTTGTTCAGCTCCAAACATCTTTCACTGGGAACTATCTGGATCCAAGTAGAATGTGATTCCCTTGCATCCTCAGGTGGGAATTATTGGGCATTTCAGTGTGCCAGAATATTTCATTACCTGCCCGAATACCAGCAATTTTATCGCCATACTTATGATAGATCCATAGACATTCTGCTCACCCTCTTCTGGGCTACCGGTAAAGTCCAACAAAATGTCAAGGCTAAATCAGTGTGAAAGACCTTGAATCTCGAAAGTCTGGATTTTAGTTCATGGCAGCTGCGGAGCAGAGCCAGTGAGAAAGGAGTGAGAGCAACTTGGGAGTGAGGCTTCTCAGGATTACACCAGAACCCCTGCAGGCTGCTGGCCAGTGGCAACGTGATTTTAGACACTAATGTATACTGTCCCTAATGAAGAGAGATATTTACGGATATGGTCGTTGGCATGGAGCTGACCACAGTAGGGTGACAATGAGATTTGAAGGCAAGGTCCTGGCAAGAAAGGCTTAGGATCTTGTGGGCCCCTTAGTAGCGATAAAGCCTGTAATCCTGTACCAGCGAATACACACAGTTAAACTGAGATGAGGGGATAGGGTTTATGAGCATTTGGAGAAGCATAGTCTAATTAGGAACAGTCAGGGCAAGTCATGTTTTACTAACTTGATTGAGCTTTTTGAGGAGGTGATGAAGGTAGAGCAGTGTTGCATGCGTGATATTGTGAGACTTTCAACAAGGCCCTCCCGTAGTAAGCTCATCTGGAAAATTAGGATGTATGTGATCCATGTGACTTGACTGATTAGATCCAAAGCTGGCTTGTCCACAGAAGACAGAGGGTAGTGGTGGTTGGCTCATTCTAGATGTTGGTCTGTGACTAGTAGAGTTCTGCAGAGATCTTTGTTGTTTGTCATATCGTATGTATAAATGATTTTGATGAAAGTGGTAGGATAAGTGATTAATTTTGCAGATGACATGAAGGTTGATGGTGTGGCCATCAACAGGACTTAGATAAGTTGGATATATGGGTGGAGAAGAGGCTTTGTTGTTTGATCTGACAAGTCTGTTGCTCTTTGGCTGATCCATCGTAAGAAATGGCAAGAACCTTAACAGTGTTGATGAGAGGGGTCCAGATACATGGCTCCCTAAAAATGGCTGCACTGGTGTTAAAGGGTGGTGAAGAAGGCATATGACATGCTTCCCTTCATTGGTCGAAGTACTGAGTACAAGAGTCAGGAAGTAACGTTACATCTTTAGAAAACCCTGGTTAGGCCACACTTTGTGTATTGTGTTGAATTCTGCTTGCCTCATTATAGGAAGGGAGTGGTGACTTTGGAGAGGGTGCAGAGGAGGTTCAGTGGGCTGCTGCCTGGTTTAGAAGACATGTTTACAGGAGTTATGAGGAGAGGTTGAACAATCCTGGGGCTGTTTTCTCTAGTAGAGACCGATGGAGATTTGATAGAAACTTATATAATTATGCAAAACATAGAGTGCCACGTATCTTTTTCCTGGAAATGAAATGTTCAGTACTTGAGGCATATATTTAAGGTGATGGGGAAAGTTCAAAGAAGATATGAAAGGAAGTTTTTTTTTTACACTGAGAGAAGTAGGGGTCTCAAATGCTTTTCTGGAATGCCACAGAAGCAGACAGCATAGGAGTATTTAAGTTTTAGATAAATATGTTAGACAAGAATCCAAAGTAAAGCTGACAAATGAGCATCAAACATCAGTTCAGGTACTCTTTAAATCAGGGGTCCCCAACCTTTTTTGCACTGCGGACCGGTTCATATTGACAATATTCTTGCGAACCGGCTGACCCGGTGGGGGGGGGAGGGGGTAGGGTTGCCAACGGACAAGAGTAGCAGTTAAATACATTGTTTACCCCGAGGCTACAATGACCATGAAGCCTTGTGCAGGCACCAGTGCGCATGCGTGATTTAGGCATGCATATACGTGCCGAATTTTTTCTACAAATCGTTTTTGGCGATTCTGTTTGGGGGGGAGGGGGTTAATCACGACCGGAATATAGGTGATAAATGGCTAATATACTCAATTTCCTTTCTAAAAGGGTTTATCTAACGAATTTAATATTAAACACACAGCGCATATTTTCCTCGCATGAATGTAGTGATGTCAATTATCAGGGGAGGACAGGGGAGCTTGAAGTAAGTGTTGAACGAACTTCCAGTAGGAGTGGTAGAGGCCGGTCCAATATTATCAATTTAAAGAAAAATTGGATAGGTATATGGACAGGAAAGGAATGGAGGGTTATGGGCTGAGTGCAGGTCGGTGGGACTAGGTGAGAGTAGCGTTTGGCACGGACTAGAAGGGCAGAGATCGCCTGTTTCCGTGCTGTAATTGTTATATGGTTATAGAAGTAAGTCAATAGCATCATAACATTTTAAGTAACGTTTGGATATTAAACACACAGCACACATTTTCCCCGTATGAACATATAAAATCATTGCAACACACCAATATCGCTGAATCAGTGGGAGCCCTGGGCTTGTTTTCCTGCAACAAGACGGTCCTATCGAGGGGTGATGGGAGACAGCGATACTCGAAGGGGGTTCCTTATGTCCAGTCTATTCTGCAATTTAGTTTTCGTTGCAGAGGTATGTTGGAAATGGAAGCAACGTTTTCAGTGCTTTCGTGGCTATCTCGGGATACAGGTATTTAGCCTTGACCTTGAGATCCAGAATGCCGGCAGAGATGTTATGTGAAACATACTTTTCAGCCCGCCGTCATTTGCAAGCTCGAGGAGTTAATCTTCTTCCCGCGCTGACATGGCTGATGCACGGGTAATGACCTCGCATGCGTAATGGCTCAACAGTGGGCGTGACAGGGAATGAGGAACAGTGCAGCTGACTCCTATCGCCAAATCATATCGTTTCCTTGCGGCCCAGTAGCGCATGCTTTGCAGCCCGGTACCGGTCCGCGGCCCAGTGGTTGGGGACCACTGCTTTAAATATTAAAACTCTGGCACCAAAACATGGCCGCCAATTAGAAGGGCGGGCCTGAATCTTTAAAGGGGTGATGACAGGGATCCATATTCCGGGCAGTCAGAGTGCCTAAACCCCCGAAGCTGGCACGAGCACACAGTGTATGGCAAGCAAGCTAATGCAAACATATCAGGAAAATGAAAATCAAGGGCTAATTTAGTCATCTTAATGCTTTCATTTTTGACCTGCACACCTGAGGTCTTTCGTATCCTTTATATCCATTTTAAAAATACCAATTGGATCTTTAATGTTTAAAGTGGAAAGATCACTTAATTCTTTAATGTGCTACAAGTACACTGTTACAATTATGGAAATAATCCCTGAGATTCTTTAGAATGATTTCTTCAGCATAAAATTATCAAGCATAGGAGAACATTTAATAAAGATAAATGTCATAAACTTGTAATGGAGGAAGCTGCCATTTGAAGGGTGTTCCATGTACCCTGTTCAGTATGTATAGACATTAAATCATTTTGCCTTATGAAGTCTTCACAGATTTATTCTAGAGTGTCATGAGATTACTAGATTCATTCAGAACTAGTTACCTATAAGATGTCCCCAATGAGCAAAGAGAGATCAAAGATCACTCATCCAAACAAATTCAATCTTTCCATAGAACATGAAATGATTTACTTGCAAAGTGAAAACTGTTGTAGGTTCACTGCAGGTAGTCAAAATCAGACTCTGCAGCAAGAAACAAAATATACAGGTATTGTAGCTGGTTCATGGGGAGAACGAGAGTTGTAGGAGACCAGGTGGGAAAGTAGAGTTAATCAGCTACATGTTGATCATACTGTATGTACGTCAATGTGATGTTTTAATAGTACTGTGGAAAATAGTTCATCATTTTGAAGCATTAAAAGTGTATTTCCAGTACCTTAGTTTCTACTTCAGAGCACAGCATTTAATATTCTCCTTCATTGCTATGACAGACTTGTGGACTGTAAAACTGATTGTTCATATTCACAGTCTTCTTTATGCTTATCTTGGGTACCTTACACTGAAATGAAGAGATCTACATGAACCTCCCGGTATCACCTGTTTTTGAGATAATTGAGATAATAAAAAGATATCCCACAATCTTTCTGATAGCTATTTTCTCAGCACACTAATCTTGTAATGTAACCGTACTCTCTCCTACATACAGCGTATGTCCCAATGTTGGGTGTGTCTAGAGACACAGAACACACAGCACAGAAACAGGTGCTTTGGCCCATCTTGTCCATGCTGACCTGTTTCTCTGCCTAGACCCATCTACCCACATCCAGACCATAGTCCTCCATACCTCTCTTGTCTTGTCCATGCTGACCTGTTACTCTGCCTAGACCCATCTACCCATATCCAGACCATAGTCCTCATACCTCTCTCATCCATGTACCTATCCAAACTTCGCTTGTATGTTCTGACTGAACCCACATCCACTACCTCCACTAGCAGCTCATCCCACACTCACAATACCCTCTCAGTGACATTCCTTGTCTCTCATCTTTCACCCATGAGCCCTAGTACGTGACAGCCATCCTCAGTGGAAGAAGCCTGCTTGCCTTTACCCTATCTATTGCCCTCATGATATTGTATACCTCTATAAGATATTCCCTCATTCTCCTATGCTCCAGGGAAAAAAGTCCTAACCTACTCAATGTTACCCCATACCTCGGGCCCCCAAGTACCAGCAACGTTCTTGTAAGTTTTCTCTGCACTTTTTCAAACTTATTGATACATTTCTTGTAGGTAAGTGGCCAGTAGTTGAAATATGCCCTGACCAATGTTTTAAAACTTCACATAACATCCCCACCCATGTATTCAAGGCTCTGATTTATGAAGGCCAATGTGCCAAAAGTTCTCTTTGAAACCCTATGTACTTGTGATGCCACTTTCAAGGAATAATAGATCTGTATTCCCAGATCCCTTTGTTCCATGACACACCTCAGTGCCCTACCATTCATGGTGTAAGTGCTCCTCTGGTTTGTCCTGCCAAAGTGCAATACTTTACACTTGTCTGCATTAAATTCCACCTGCCATTTTTCATCCCATTTTGTCAGCTGGTCCAAATCACCATGCAGGCTTTGATAGCCTTTCTCTGTGTCCAGTATGCCCTCTGTCTTGGTGTCACCTGCAAATTTGCTGATCCAGTTCACTACATTATCATTTAAATCATTAATATATATGATAAACAACAATAGATCCAGTACTGAACCCTACAGCACTCCAGTAGTCACAGGCCTCCAGGACATAACAGTACTCCCACCCTCTAGCTTCTCCCACTAAGCCAATGTTGAATCCAATTTACTTCTTCACCCTGAATGCAACTAATACTTCTGCACCCTTTGACAAAGGCCTTGCTAGAGTCAATGTAGCCAGCTTCCACTACTTCCTTTATCAACCTTCCTCATAATCTCCTCAAAAACTGTATGATGCCCAGTCCATCACAGGTAAAGTCCTCCCCAACACAGAGCACATTTACAAGGTGCACTGTTGCAGGAAAGCAGCTTCCATTATCAAGGATTCCCTGCCATTCAGGCCGAAGGTTCAGAGGTTCATTTATTATCAAAGTATACAACTCTAAAATTCTTCAGTTCTCCAGGTAGCCATAAAACCAAGGAAGTAAGGAAAGGCAGCAATATCATTAACCCCCAAATCCCTCCTCCAGTATGAAAAAGAAGAACAAAATAGATGAGGCACATCAACCCAAAAATCCCTCTTCACACACCAAAAACCAAACGAGAAAGATCAGACACATCAACCCGCAAATACCCCTCCCCACACAAAAATAAATGAGAAGATTGAGAGAAAAAAACATAGGGTATAAAAACTATAAGACTGAAAAAAAGTAAATCCAAAATCAAAACACAGGGTAAACCGGGGAACAGTCTCTGGGCCCAGCAGCAGACTTTTCCCTGTCCAGTACAGAGCAATGAAAAGATACTCACCCCTTTGCACTTGTTTTAATCCTTCAGTCTCCCTAATCGGCAAAGAATGGGAGCTTTCATCTGTGAAATGGGGCCAAACATCAGCTTGCACGCCATCCCCCATCCCACCACAAGGTTCATTCACACTGCCTCTACCTCTTGGAATCCTCTCGGAGATTGCAATGTACTGAAGCGCCCAAACAATCTCCAAACATCAAAACAGACTCCAACAGCTCCATAATCACATTCAAGACTAGAAACAAGCGTAAGAGACATAAAGGGAGTGAAAAGGATGGTTTCATGATCTATCCAAAGGAGCACTGTATGCAGGCGCCATCTTGACCGGAAGTATTCTTCCATGTTGTTCTCTCACTGCCGCCATCAGGAAGAAGGTACAGGAACCTTGCATCCCACACCACCGGGTTCAGAAACAGTTATTATCCCTCAACCATCAGGCTGCTGAATCAGAGGGAATAAATTGACTCACCCTAACACTGAACTGATTCCATAATCTATGAACTCACTTTTAAGGATTCTGCCACTCGTATTCTCGATATTTATTTATTTATTTATTTATTTATTGCTTGTTTATTATTATTAGTAGTTTTATTTTGTATTTGGACAGTGTGTTGATTTTTGCACATTGGTTGGTTGCCTGTCTTTGCCATGTGGGATTTTTCATTGATTTTCTTGTGTTTCTTTGTATTTACTGTGAATGTTCACAAAAAAAAATGGATCTCAGAGTAATATGTGGTGATAGATACATACTTTGATAATATAAATTTACTTTGAACTTTGAATTGTAGTTTACATTGGACCAAGATAATGTTTGCAGAAGGCCTGATTGGTCTGTTGAAGTCTATGATGAACATGCAAACAGGAGTTTCACTCTGAGTGAGCAAAAATCAAAGAGCAGTAGAACAAAGGCTGACTACCCGCAATTATCTGCAATGTGAAATAAGATTAGATTATTGGGAAACAATTTGCAAGGTCAACACTACTGGTCTAGGCATTTGTCATCTAGATGGAAAGGGTTATTGAGGATTGAGACTCAGTTGACCAACAACTGAAATTGATTACCACTATCTGTGAATTTCCCTATCAAGGAGTGTTTCTGAATACATGAAGTATAAGGTAACACTGATAGCACTGACTATTGTAACTGGCTTCATGCTGTTGAGGAATATACCAAAGGCTGTGTATAATTATAACTTATGTAGTTATTAATAGGAGTTAATAGCCTCTTTATTAAGTTTTACATGGATTGTTTCATGCACACTTGTAATGGCAAGAAGATAGCCTGTGGGCCAGAGGCTTATTCCTGCGTTGTACTGTTCTATAATGATCCAGTATTGTCAAAGATCTACGAGGGGAAGTGATCCACTGGAATTAGTGATGCTTCAGAGTTGTCAAGTGCATCTTGCTCTAAGGGGTAGAGAAAATGAATTCATAATTTTCCAATTACGATAGATGACTAATTGTACTGTTGCATGTTTGTCAATAATTTAGGTGATATTCTGGACAGAGGAAGAAAGGTAGTAAGATACACGAGCAGCTCCTGCAGAATGAACCAACGCAGAATAAATTTAACAATGCAGTATGTTGTGATATGTTCAGCTATCCCTGAGGTGAGAGCAGTAAGATGCACAACGTCAGGTTTAGAACTGATGTCATGAAAATTTTATGTAAGTATATAAGTTTAGGGTTCCTTATACAATTTGTAATTGATGGTATACCTCTAAGTACATGGTTGTACGCAGGCACTGCAATCTAACTGCTAGTTGCTGTTTTACAAATAGCACGTTCATTTTGTAGCTCCACCACTGTTTATTTGCTACAAGTAAATTGGCAACACAGGGAACCTGGAGACCCAAGAGTACATTTTCTATTTGTCACAGTAACTTCAACATGACGACTTCAACTGACATGACCCAATTTTGGATTCCAGCTCAAGGGCGAAAAGGGACATTGCACACCGTTCCAGCAGCATGGGTTGCTCCTAAACTTTGTCTGTGAAATTTGCATATTCTCCTGTGGGGTTCCTCCAGATGCTCTGGTTTCCTCCTGGGTCCTCAATTCATGCTAGTTAATGGGTTAATTGCCCCATTGCATTTGGGTGGTAGGAGAATGGAGGTGCCGGAAGATGATGGGACTCTGAGAGCTAAAATATGTCTGGTGTGGATGAATGGTTAATGGTTAATGTGCATGCTGTGGGCTGAAAAGTCTCTTTCTGGGCTGGAAAATTCTGTTCATGACTCTCTCTAAACTTTGTTATCATTAAAAAGCAAATGTTACAATCTAGATGTTTTGGGAGCTTGGGGATTTTATAATAAAGCATGTGATCCCTTATGTAAAACAGATGGCGATGTTCTTCAGGGTAAATAATAATAATGCCAAAATTGGGAGGCAGGATGGAAATGTGCCTGCTCAAATTAAAGGCGTGTGAGAACTTAAGTAAATGTATATTACTAATGGATGTAGCCTCAAAAATATATACCGCCTTCCTGATCTGGCACCACCCAATACAAGTGATGGTTTATATGAAGAAATCACGGAGATTGCAGAATCAATTTAATTCAGCTTCTGTTCAGATCACTGAGAGTTACGTATTCTGAACTGGAAGTATCTCTGCCCACAACGCCAGACAACACAAGCAGATGATACAGACAAACCGAAAGGCAATGAAAACCTTTTAGGTATTTTCTGATGGATATTCTTGCCTGTGTCTGTGGATCATGCTACAGAGGAAGGGATTCTAAAATTGTTTTCATTCTTAAATAGAAACTTGTAATAAACTGTTTCCAAGAGCAGTACAGCAAAATTTTTGAATATCGTACAGTCATGGAATCACAGAAAAGGGCCATTCAGCCTCTCCGTATCCATACTGACCTTTTTGTCCGCATACATTCCATTTGCCTGTATTAGGTCTGAATCCTCCACTGCCTTACCTGTTTAATTATCAGTAATATCAGGGCTTTCATTCTCTGGACAAAGTTTCAAAGAAAGCTTAAGGTAGGAGGTCTTTCATTTGTTTTCACACAGAAAGTCAAAAATGTTCCCAAAGGGAAATATAGGTTTAAATTTCTTCAATTTTTCAGGCATAGAAAGGGGTTGGGTGGGGTGTGGATTGAGCAATTTAGCAGGTTGATGTCCCACATCCAAACATCACCTGGAATCTTATACATGTCATAGTTAGGGAAAGACCTTGTGACGCTTTCGATATCTGACTATTTCAGGCCCAATGTAAGCATCAATTATTGTGGGCAAGCATGGAGGTCGGCAACGCCTCACAAATCCTGGATCAATTATTTTCTGGCAAGCATACAAACAATCACCCAAGTGCTGGCAGTATATTTGTTCATTTTCAGCTCCAGAAACTTCAATTGGGATCAATGTAACTGCCATTGTTCCGTCATTTGAGAGAGGAGAAAACACCCATTGCCAAGCTTAAAATTCAGGAGACCTGAGTACAAGACAGTGTTTCAATAAGAAAAGTAGATTGTGCTCTCAATATATAATCCTGACTTTTAACTCTGACATGGAGATATTTTGTTTGGTACTGTTGGCAGGATGTTAAGCTGATACAGTATGTCACTTGTGCCATTGTAACTGTAATCAAACGAGTTGCGTTGTCCTCATATCTACAAATCTGTGCATTATCTGACGGTCTATGGGCAGGTGGGAGGAGCCTAGTAAAAGCCTTGCTCACCAGGCCAGTCAGGTAGCAGGGGCACATTAAAAAGTAAAAAAAATAGGTTTGAGAAGATTATAAGATATAGAAACACAATTAGGCCATTTGGCCAAACAAGTCTGCTCTGCCATTCATTCGCAGCTGATTTTTTTAACCCCATTCCCCTGCCTTCTCCCTGTAAACTTAATCTTCTTCGTACTCAAAAACCTGTCACTCTTAAATGCATTCAATGACTTGGTCTCCTCAGCCCGCAGTGGCAACAAATTCCACAGCTTCACCGTCCCCAGGCTGTTCTTTTGTTCTGAGGTTCTTCCTTCAGAGAACAGACAAACAACTCACTCCAAAGATTTCTTTTGAAGTGCCACTAACTGTACCATGTCTTCCAGGAGGAGATCGCGATCGGATGACCACCAATCATGAAACGTACCTCCTCATGGCCAGTGCACAGAATGACATGGAAGACTGGGTGAAGAGCATTCGCAGAGTGATCTGGGCCCCTTTTGGTGGAGGTAAGCTGACATATTATGACCACTTCCCTGCTGAAAATTACTTTTAGGCCAAAATTATTTTTAATCTTACAACCCAGTTTTACAGGGGTATCATTCTGCACAATAAGTGCACTAGAATCTAGACTGGAGTCATGGGATCAAGAGGACTCCACCTGTGAAAACTTCACTGCACCTCCCTCAACACCTTTCACTGGAGTCCATGTGTGTGAACCCAAGCCATTCCGCCATGTCACAACCTAGTCAGGGTACTAATTGACACCATTCTACCTTGCTCCCGTAAGTGATTGCAGAGCAATATAAATCCAAATGGTTCAAATTAGCTGCCTTTTTTGCATCTGATATATTTTGTAATATCTGTATGAGTTTAAGGCTGGTGGATCAAAGCATCTCTTGTTTCTTACCTGTGGAGAGAAATGGACATTGACCATTTTGGGTCAAGACCCTTCATCTGGACTCTTGAACAAGCGCATCAGCTCTCCAGCTCCCTACATAGATGATGCTTGACCCAGTGAGGTACTCCAGATGTTTATTTTCACTCCAGATTTGAGCATCTGCAGTACAGGTTTTCCCCGCCATCCGAAGGTAGAGCGTTCCTATGAAATGGTTCGTAAGCCGGAAGGTCATAATGCAAAGAAGCAATTACCATTTATTTATATGGGAAAAATTTGTGAGCGTTCACAGACCCAAAAATAACCTACCAAATCATGCCAAATAACACATAAAACCTAAAATAACAGTAACATATAGTAAAAGCAGGAATAATATGATAAATACACAGCCTATATAAAGTAGAAATACTTTTCCACAATCATTGCTGCACTGTCCACCGTAGCGAAAATCTCATGCAAGCGCTCTCGGCAGAAACACGACGCAAGTGCTCTCGGCAGAAAATCTCACGCAAGCGCTGTTGACAAAAACACACTCTCCAGTAACCTTTAGGCTATGAAGCTGCCAAATCATACCAAATGACACGTAAAAATACACAGCCGATATAAAGTAGAAATAATGTATGTACAGTGTAGTATCACTTACTGGAATCGGGAAGACAGCGCAGAGCACACTGATGATGGTGTGTTAGGCTGCGTTGTCGCAGGTTGGGGTGGTGCAGTGGCCCCCACCCTCCAGGCAGTGAACCGATACCGATCTGCGAAGCATGCAGGGTACAGCGGTAGCTGGGAGGCACCCAGCACATCTTTAAGAAAAAAGCCGAAATAAACATGCTAATTAATTAGGTGCCGCCCAGTGCATAAATGTCGGCCCAGATCAGAGGCAATTGCCGATTGTGTCGCCTCTGATCTGGGCCGACAATTACGTGCTGGGCGGCACCTAATTAATTAGTTTGTTTATTTCGGCTTTTTTCTTAAAGATGTGCTGTGTGCCTCCCGGCTACCGCTGCATTCTCTGCGAATCAGTATCTGTCCACAACCCGTTCGCTACTGCATTCAGTTTCGATTGTTATCCTTTCCTCTTCCAGTTGCATCAGCTCTTCATCTATCAGTTCTTGGTCATGAGATGCCAAAACCTCTTGAACATCACCTTCGTCAACTTCCACAAGCCAAACTCACTTTGTCCTTACTTTGTTCACCACAATCGAAACGCTTAATTATGTCTAGTTTTACGCTAAGTGTAACACCCTTACGAGCTCTTTCAGGCTTTTCCAATACCTTAGAACTCATCTTGCTAATGGCTGCTCGCAGGCACATGTTTAAGCAATGCCAGCTAGAATGCCGTTCCGAATCTGGGGGAGAGCAGCTGCTCGGGGTGCGCGCTGCCTTTTTTCACATGCTGCTTTTTTCTCGCACGCTGCATTCTTTTCACGTGCTACCTTTTCCACGCGCTGCCTTTTTTCGTAACAGTGAGGTTTCGTAAAGCGAACATTTGAAAAGCAGGGGACACCTGTACTCTGTATTTCTGCAGGTTTCTTGTGTGTGAAACAATTTTGAATGAGATCAGAAGGTGAAATGGCTTCTTCTGACCACAGAACCCATAGAGGGTAATGGTACCTCAGTCCACTGTCAATGTAACAAGCCTTCAGACAGAGGCTGTTAGCCAGGCAACAATGATGCCATTCAGCAGTTTGATGTTAATAAAGCAAAACAGAGGGGTCAACACTGAAAGAATAGCCCTGACTAAGAATGGAAAACCTGCTTGAGGGTAAAGTAAAGAACCATCCCTTACCCAAACTGCTGTGGAGGAGTCTGGTATTGTTATCACCTACGATAGATCCAGCATCTTAAAAACACAAAAGAGTGCAGATGCACTCACCAGCCCTCATAGAGAGATCAGAAGTGGAAAGGGTGAGCAAATTCTAGTTCCCGGGTGTCAATATTGCTGAGGATGTAATCTGGACCCAACATATCAATGCAGCTATAATTCATCAGGAGTTTGAGAAGATGTGATATGTTACCAAAAACACTCAAAAATTCTACAGATGTACCATGGAGAGAATTCTAACCGGCTGCATTACTGACTGGAATGGGGGGTGAGGGGTGAGTGGGTAGGCTACTGCACAGGATTGAAATAAGCTGCAGAATTGTAAACTCAGTCAGCTCCATCATGCACACCAGCTTCTGTAGTATCCAGGACATCTTCAAGGTGTGGTGCTTCAAAAAGGCAACGTTCACCATTAAGGACCCCCAGCACCCAGGGCATGCCCTTTTCTCACTGTTACCATCAGGGAGGAGGTACAGAGGCCTGAAGTTACACACTCAGCGATTCCAGAACAGCTTCTTTCCCTCTGCTGTCCAATTTCTGAATGGACATTGAACCCATGAACACAACCCCACTACTTTTTTATTTCTATTGCACTGCTTATTTAACGTAAATATTATATATATTTACCGCAGTTCATTGTGTTTTCTCTATTATTATGGATTGCTGCTGCGCTAAAGCCAACAAATTTCACATCATATGTTAGTGATATTAAATGTGATGTTGTAATTTGGAGCTAAAAGCAAACTGCTGGAGGAACCTGATGGGTTGAGCAGCATTTGTGGAGTGAAAGGAATGTTGGCATTGTTGAGACCTTGTGTCAGGTCAGGACTGAGGGTGGAGAGGAAAGGGAGCCAATGGGGAGGGAAGGGCGAGGGGTGAGACCCGAGTTGACTGAGGAGGAGTGACAGATCATTAGCAGGTGGGGGAGGGGAGTGGATGGGTGAGGCTGGGAGACAGAAGCACGAGGGTGAAAGGTGAATGAGGTCAAAGGAAAATAGGTTCAGACAAGATGGATCCAAATGAGGGGATGTGAGAGTGAAGGTGGAGACAGAGGCTGGAGACTGATGGGGTACAAAGACTGCGAGTGTTAGAATCTGTTAAATGAGAAAGGTGATGCTGGGGAGCATCTGAAGGGGGATGGACGGATGGTGGAAGGGATCCAATGGGTGACATGTGGCTGGAGCCGGTTGGGGGCTGGAGAAGGTGATAAAGGAAATGAAGCAAAAATGAAAGGACCAGGGGTGGATCAGAAAGCGAGAGGGTGGGGAACATCAGAGGTAAGGGTTAACTGATATTGGAAAATTCAGAGTTAACACCATTGGGTTGTAGACTATCTAAGCATAAACTGGGACGTTATGTCTCTAGTTTGTGCCTCTGCTTGGTAGTGGAGCAGGTCAGACATAGAAGCAAGATGAGGCAAGGATTTCCATGAATTTCCTTCAACTTCGTTTACTGCATTCAGTGCTCCCCATGTGGTCTCCTATATGTTGGTGAGACCAAGCTCAGACCAGCTTCTGGTTTGCAGAGCACCTTGCTCTGTCCACAGTGGACATCTTGAGCTCTGCGATGTGTTCCACTTCAGCTCCTTTTCCACACCCACACCAACCTGTCCGTCCTCAGCCTGTTAACTGCTTTCACAGCCCCCTCCCCCAGCCCAGTTCCATGCACACACTAATACCACCCTCTCCCTTCTGGTTCCATCGGCCCTGCATCTCGCCCCTAAATGGTTATTTATCAGCTTTCAGCACTTTGCAGCCTTTGTGTCTCTGCTCATCACCTTCTGTTTCCACTTTCACCCTTCCCTCACACACTTGTCTCTACCTGTCTCACCTTTTACCCCTGTGCTCTTCCACCTTTCACCCACTGTCTCCCCCTCCCCCAGCCAACCATCATCTTTCACCCCCTCCTTGGTCTATCTTTCATTGCTGTTCTATGTCTCAACCCTCCCCCTCTCCTCATTATAGTGCTCCCTTCCCACTCCACTTGCAGTCCTGACACGGATATCTTAAATTTTTTTCTTCTGTCTCTTCTGGGGGTCAGGAGAGGCCTGATCCATTCTGATGGCTACCCAGGATTCCCACTTCTGGTGCCATGACCCACTGCAGTGTCCTGAGGAAATGTTACAATCTCCAAATGACTTCACCACTTGAAGCAACATTCCCAGTGAAAGCCACTTCTAATGGAACGTCTGTCATGATAGTTCTAAGTTCCTGATTCTCACATGCTTTTGAAATTACACAAGATTATCACACCAAAAGTCCGGAATTCATAATGGTTATAATGCCATACACTCAGTAGCTAGAAAGGCCATTCTCCCCCATGACCCTGCTTATAAATCAGTCTAAGTCCCCAGCATTATCACTTCCCAATGTAGATTCCCATGCACTAATTTCAAAGCTGATACGCTGTTTAGTTTAAACATCAATAGGCAAAGTGGTGTGCATAAGACTACATCAGTTCTTTTCCACATCTACACAAAGGTTTCTCATGTTTTTCGGATGCTGGGCCTCATTCTGAAATCATAGAGACATTAGGACCACGTGTGTCCTTTGTTTCACGGAATCCTGGTTAACCTTTGGCACAGCTTTGTGGGCCAAAGGGCCTGTATTGTGCTGTAGGTTTTCTGCGTGTCTAACTCCTTCTATACTGGATGCAGCGATTCAGATCGACAGGTTTACTATACACCGTAAGGATAGATCTATAAGAGCCTCTCAAAAGTCGAGGTGGAGGAATATGCCTCATGATCAACTCTTCTTGATGCACAAATATATCAGTGCTGTCCCAATTCTGCTCACCAGACCTGGAATATCTAACAGTAAAGTGCTGTCCTTTTTACCTACCACAGAAGTTCTCTGGGGTCATTTTGGTAGCAGTTTACATTCCACCTCAGGCCAATGTCAATCAGGCTTTAGATGATCTGAGCAATGGGATCAACATGCACGAAACAGAGCATCCTAACGCCTTCACCATCGTTTTCAGAGATTTCAACCAGGCCTCTCTGAAAAAGTCACTAAGCAATTACCATCGACAGATCAATTGCAATACCAGAGGAAACAACACACTGGACCACTGCTACACTACCATCAAGAATACCTACTGTGCTATTCCACACCCTCACTTAGGGAAGTCTGATCACCGAGCTGTGCTTATACTCACCAAATATAGGCAGAGACTGAAGGCTGCAGCACTAGCAGTGAGGGCCAGGAAGGTATGGAGAAGGGAGGCACAGGAGCGCCTACAGGACTGCTTTGAATTGGTGGACTGGATTGTATTCAGGGATTCATCTTTGAACCTGGATGAGTATGCTGCAGTTGTTACCAACTTCATTAAAACCTGTGTGGATGAGTGTGTGCCCACAAAGACATACTGTACATTCCAAACCAAAAGCCATGGATGAACCAGGAGGTACACCATCTGCTGAAGGCTAGCTCTGTGGCATTCAAGTCTGGCAACCCAGGCTTGTACGAGAAAACCAGGTATGATTTGTGGAGGACTATTTCAAGGGCGAAGAGACAATTTCAAATGAGGTTGAAGGCGACTTCGGATGCACGGCAACTCTGGCAGTGTTTGCAAGACATTACTTCCTACGAAGCAAAACCCAATAGCATGAATGCAGCGATGCTTCACTACCAGATGAACTCAACAACTTCTTTGTACGCTTAGAAAGGGAGAACACAACTACAGCTGTGAAGATCCCTGCTGCACATGATGACCCTGTGATCTCTGTCTCAGTGGCTGATGTTAGGCTGTCTTTAAAGAGCGTGAACCCTCACAAGGCAGAAGGTCCCGATGGAGTACTTGGTAAGGCTCTGAAAACCTGTACCAACCAACTAGTGTGAGTATTCAAGGACATTTTCAACTTCTCACTGCTACGGGCAGAGGTTCCCACTTGCTTCAAAAAGGCAACAATTATACCAGTGCCTAAGAAGAATAACGTGAGCTGCCTTAATGACTATCGCCCGGTAGCAGTCACATCTACAGTGATGAAATGCTTTGAGAGGTTGGTTATGACTAGACTGAACTCCTGCCTCAGCAAGGACCTGGACCCACTGCAATTTGCCTATCACCACAATAGGTCAAAGGCAGACGCAATCTTAATGGCTCTCCACACAGCTTTAGACCACCTGGACAAGACAAACATCTATGTCAGGATGCTGTTCATCGACTATAGCTCAGCATTTAATACCATCATTCCCATAATTCTGATTGAGAAGTTGTAGAACCTGGGCCTCTGTACCTCCCTCTGCAATTGGATCCTCAGCTTCCTAACCGGAAGACCACAATATGTGCGGATTGGTGATAACATATCCTCCTCGCTGATGATAAACACTGGCGCACCTCAGGTGTGTGTGCTTAGCCCACTGCTCTGCTCTCTATATAAACATGACTGTGTGGCTAAGCATAGCTCAAATACCATCTGTAAATTTGCCGATGATATGACCATTATTGATAGAATCTCAGTTGGTAACAATAGGGCATACAGGAGTGAGACATGCCAACTGATGGAATGGTGTCCCAGCAACAGCCTGGCACTCAATGTCAGAAAGACAAAAGAGCTGATTGTGGACTTCAGGAAGGGTAAGACGAAGGAACACATACCAATCCTCATAGAGGGATCAGAAGTGGAGAGAGTGAGCAGTTTCAAGTTCCTCGGTGTCAAGATCTCTGAGGATCTAACCTGGTCCCAACATAACAATGTAGTTATAAAGAAGGCAAGACAGTGGCTATACTTCATTAGGAGTTTGAAGAGATTTGGCATGTCAACAAATACACTTAAAAACTTCTATAGATGTACCAGGGAGAGCATTCTGACAGGCTGCATCACTGTCTGGTATGGAGGGGCTACTGCACAGGACCGAAAAAAGCTGCAGAGAGTTGTAAATCTAGTCAGCTCCATCTTGGGTACAAGCCTACAAAGTACCCAGGACATAATCAAGGAGCGGTGTCTCAGAAAGGCAGTGTCCTTTATTAAGGACCCCCAGCACCCAGAGCATGCCCTTTTCTCATTGTTACCATCAGGTAGGAGGTACAGAAGCCTGAAGGCACACACTCAGCGATTCAGAAACAGCTTCTTCCCCTCTGACATCCGATTCCTAAACAGACATTGAACCCTTGGACACTACCTCATTTTTTTAATATACAGAATTTCTGTTTTCGAATGTTTTTTAATCTATTCAATATACATATACTGTAATTGATTTACTTATTTATTTTTTATTATTATTATTTGTATTTTATTTATTATTTTTTTTCTCTTCTATATTACGTATTGCATTGAACTGCTGCTGCTAAGTTAACAAATTTCACGTGACATTCCTCTGGACCCTCTCTAGGGCCAGCACATCCTGTCTTAGATTCGTGACCCAAAATTGCTCAGAGTATTCCAAATGCAGTCTGGCCAGTGTCTGAAAGGGCCTTGGCAATACATCATTTCAGCAAGCTGGAAAGCAAAAGAAAAAACAATGCCAAAGAGATAAATCTCAGCTTTTGAGGACATAATGGGTGCAGTGGATAGAGGGGAACAGGTGGATGTTGTATACTTGGATTTCCAGAAGGTGTTCGATAAGATGCCGCACAAGAGACTTATAAATAAGATATGGATGCATGGAGTTGGAGGAAGTGTATTGGCATGGATAGTGGATTGGTTAACCGATAGAAGGCAGAGAGTTGGTATAAATGGGTGTTTCTCCAGTTGGCAGTCTCTGGTGAGCGGGGTATCGCAGGGGTCGGTGCTGGACCCGCAGCTGTTTACCATTTACATTGATGATTTGGAAGAGGGGACTGAGTGTAGCATAGCAAAATTTGCTGATGACACTAAACTGAGTGGAAAAGCAAATTGTACAGAGGATGTGGAGAGTCTGCAGAGGGATACAGATAGGTTAAGTGAGTGGGCCAAGGTCTGGCAGATGGAATACAACATTGGTAAATGCGAGATCATGCACTTTGGAAGGAATAATAAAAGAGTAGATTATTACTTAAATGGTGAAAGATTGCAGCATGCTGTTGTGCAGAGGGACTTGGGAGTGCTTGTTCATGAATTGCAAAAAGTTGGCTTGTAGGTAAAACAGGTTATTAAAAGGCAAAGGGAATGTTGGCCTTCATTGCTAGAGGGATTGAATTCAAGAGCAGGGAGGTCATGCTGCAACTCTACAGGGTACTGATGAAGCCGTACCTGGAGTATTGTGTGCAGTTCTGGTCTCCATACTTGAGGAAGGATATACTGGCTTTGGAGGCAGTGCAGAGGAGGTTCACCAGGTTGATTCCAGAGATGAAGGGGTTAAACTATGAGGAGAGAT
Source organism: Mobula birostris (assembly GCF_030028105.1). Classification (NCBI taxonomy): domain Eukaryota; kingdom Metazoa; phylum Chordata; class Chondrichthyes; order Myliobatiformes; family Myliobatidae; genus Mobula; species Mobula birostris. Next base: position 97,364,690 of record NC_092372.1, on the reverse strand, counting down.
TGAGTCGCCTGGGACTATACTCTGTGGAATTCAGAAAAATGAGAGGGGATCTTATAGAAACATACAAAATTTTGAAAGGAATAGATAAGATAGAAGTAGAAAAGTTGTTCCCATTGGTAGGTGAGACTAGAGCTAGGGGATATTGCCTCAAGGTTCAGGGGAGAAGATTTAGGATGGAGATGAGGAGAAACTGTTTTTCCTGGGGAGTGGTAAATCTGTGGAATTCTCTGCTCAGGGAAGCAGTTGAGGCTTCTTCACTAAATATATTTAAGATACAGTTAGATAGGTTTTTACATAGTAGGAGAATTAAGGGTTACGGGGAAAAGGGTTATGGCTGGAGGGGTTTGATTGGCAACTAAATATTCCAGGATTTTGTTGCTTCAGGTGTGATAGAATAGGAGGGGCAAGAGGGGGAGGTGTTGCATTGTTTGTCAGAGAATATATAACAGCGGTGCTCTGGCAGGATAGATTAGTGGACTCGTCTAGGGAGGCTATTTAGGTGGAATTGAGGAATAGGAAAGGTGTTGTGACGCTTATAGGGGTGTATTATGGACCACCTAATGGGGAACGAAAACTGGAGGAGCAAATTTGTAAGGAGGTAGCAGATATTTGAAGTAAGCACAAGGTTATGATTGTGGGAGATTTTAATTTTCCACACATAGACTGGGAAGCCCATTCTGTAAACGGGCTGGATGGTTTGGAGTTTGTCAAATGTGTGCAAGATAGTTTTTTGCAGCAATACATAGAGGTACCAACTAGAGAAGGGGCAGTGTTGGATCTCCTGTTAGGGAATGAGACAGGGCCGGTGACGGAGGTATGTGTTGGGGAGCACTTCGGGTCCAGTGATCACAATACCATTAGTTTCAGTGTAATTATGGAGAAGGATAGGACTGGACCCAGGGTTGAGATTTTTGATTGGAGAAAGGCTAACTTTGAGGAGGTGTGAAAGGATTTAGAAGGAATTGATTGGGACAATTTGTTTTATGGGAAGGATGTAATAGAGCAACGGAGGTCATTTAAAGGTGAAATTTTGAGGGTTCAGAATCTTTATGTTCCTGTTAGGTTGAAAGGAAAGGTTAAAATTTTGAGAGAGCCATGGTTTTCAAGGGATATTGGAAACTTGATTCGGGAAAAGAGAGGGATCTTCAATAAATATAGGCAGCTTGGAGGAAACAAGAAGGAATATAAAGAATGTAAAAAGAATCTTAAGAAAGAAATTAGCAAAGCTAAAAGAAGATCCGAGGCTGCTTTGGCAAGTAAGGTGAAAATAAATCCAAAGGGTTTCTACAGTTATGTTAGTGGCAACAGGATAGTGGGGGATAAAATTGGTCCCTTGGAGAATCAGAGTGGATGGCTACGTGCGGAGCCAAAAGAGATGGGGGAGATTTTGAACAATTTCTTTTCTTCGGGATTCACTAAGGAGAAGGATATTGAATTGTGTAAGGTAAAGGAAACAAGAAGGGTAATTATGGTAAGTATGACAATTAAAGAAGAGAAAGTACTGGCACTTTTAAGGAATATAAAAGTGGATAAGTCTCCGGGTCTGGACAAGATATTCCCGAGGACCTTGAGGGAAGTTAGCGTAGAATTAGCAGGGGCTCTGACAGAAATATTTCAAATGTCATTAGAAACGGGGATGGTGCCAGAGGATTGGTGTATTGCTCATGTGGTTCAATTGTTTAAAAAGGGTTCTAAAAGTAAACCTGGCAATTATCGGCCTGTGAGATTGACATCAGTGGTAGGTAAATTGATGGAAAGTATTCTTAGAGATGGTATATATAATTATCTGGATAGACAGAGTCTGATTAGGAACAGTCAACATGGATTTGTGCGTGGAAGGTCATGTTTGACAAATCTTATTGAATTTTTTGATGAGGTTACTAGGAAAGTTGATGAGGGTAAAGTGGTGGATGTTGTCTATATGGACTTCAGTAAGGCTTTTGACAAGGTTCCACACAGAAGGTTAGTTAGGAAGGTTCAATCGTTAGGCATTAATATCGAAGTAGTAAAATGGATTCAGCAGTGGCTAGATGGGAGACGCCAGAGAGTAGTGGTGGATAATTGTGTGTCAGACTGGAGGATGGTGTGTAGCGGTGTGCCTCAGGGATCTGTGCTGGGTCCAATGTTGTTTGTCATATATATTAATGATCTGGATGATGGGGTAGTAAATTGGATTAGCAATATGCAGATGATACTAAGATAGGTGGCGTTGTGGATGATGAAGTAGGTTTTCAAAGCTTGCAGAAAGATTTAGGACAATTAGAAGAGTGGGCTGAAAGATGGCAGATGGAGTTTAATGCTGAAAAATGTGAGGTGCTACATTTTGGTAGGACTAATCAAAATAGGACATACATGGTAAATGGTAGGGCATTGAAGAATGCTGTAGAACAGAGGGATCTAGGAATAATGGTGCATGGTTCCCTGAAGGTGGAATCTCATGTGGATAGGGTGGTGAATTTTATTGAATGACGGGGTAGGCTCGATGGGCCGGATGGCCTACCCCTGCTCCTATTTCTTATGTTCGATTATGCCGGTGATAATAAACCTGGTTCTGATTCTGATCATCCTTCTGTCTCCGCAGTTACTGACTGGCCTGTTGAATTCCTCCAGCAGGTTGTTTCTTGCTCAACGTAATTTTAATTTTCTTCCACATAATCATACTCACCTCTGGGCTTCCGTTGCTATTTTCTTGAGCGTTGACATTACTGATTGGACACTGATCAGTACATCACACAGATAAACAGCACTGGCTACTTGTCTGCATGTGTGTTTTGAAAAATGTGTGTGACATTCTGAAAGAGGGATGTGCCTTTCATCATTTACTGTTGTTGCAAAATTTTATGTTGAAACTTTTCAAACCAAACTTTCCAAATCGGCTTTATTGTTTTCAGCTGTTAGTGGTTTATGTATGGAAAAATTGAAACCCTTTGATAAGCAAGATGGTGGTACTTCAATCATCCCATTCATAAAATTGGAGAGTAAATATCCTTCCATTGTGAGTTAAATTGGCTGATGGTTTCTTCTGTTGGTCAGTTTGAAATGGGTTTAATAACATGAGCATTAAATTGGAGCTGTCACTGACATCCAGCACTGAGGGAGTGCACCCTTGAGTGAGAACCATCTTTCAGATCAGCTATTTAACCAAAGGCCATTCCATCTTTTCAAGATGACAATTAAAATCCCAAGTTCTTAGTCAGAAATGGGAAAAACAATTTAAGCCAGATCTTCTGATAGCCAATTGAACCCCAGCCTGATCCTGTAGGTGCCTTTGTCATTGCTAATCCCACCCAAATTAGCCATGCAGCCATTCTACTCAACACTGCAAGAAGGGGAGACACTTGCAAAGATGGGGTTGAAGTATTTCTGTGCATTAAAGTACTAACCTGGTCTGAGCCAAACCAATCAGAGACTAGGGACTTGTATTTGTTTTCAAGCTCCGCTTGAACTGAAGACATGGCATTTAGTTGGGTGCAGTAGAGGCTTGAGTCAGGTAGCTCAGCTCCAGATTCAGCCTTATTAGAAACACGATCATGCATGAAAACATATAAGTAATTTTCAGATTATTTTTAAAACCAATCCACTGAGTATTTTTTGTGTGTGGTTTATGAGGCAGTGTAACCCATTTTAGAATACTGTTATTTATTTTTTATTATTATTAATTATTTTTCTCTCTCTCTTTTTTCTCCCTCTGTCCCTCTCACTATACTCCTTGCCCATCCTCTGGGCTTCCCCCCTCCCCTTTTCTTTCTCCCTAGGCCTCCCGTCCCATGATCCTCTCATATCTCTTTTGCCAATCAACGTTCCAGCTCTTAGCTCCATCCGTACCCCTCCTGTCTTCTCCTATCATTTCGGATCTCCCCCTCCCCCTCCACTTTCAAATCTCTTACTATCTCTTCTTTCAGTTAGTCCTGACGAAGGGTCTCGGCCCGAAACGTCAACTGTACCTCTTCCTAGAGATGTTGCCTGGCCTGCTGCGTTCACCAGCAATTTTTATGTGTGTTGTTAGGATACCTTAACTTCTGTAAACCAGCCCGTCACCTCTGAAAATCCTCTGTTGATTGAAAAGTGTTCCTATTACAACTCTTGGAAATAATCTGAGACAATGGTATGAGTGTGGAGTGTAGCCAGAGAGAGACTTGTGTTCTTATCACCTTTACTGGTTATACCATCAGACAATGAGAAACGAGGTGGTGTTAATACTCATCACCAGCTCCAGGCTTCTTCACCCTTTTCAACATGTTCCTTATAACAGCTCATTATCAGCAGAGAGGGTGGCAGGGAAGGAACTGAAATCTGCAGTGCTGTGCTGTCACAGTAGAATTACCATGTAAATCACATGATTTAATAAAGTAAAAGCTTGCAATGAAGCCGAGAGTGAACAGAGTGATGTGACCTCAACAAATGGAGATGGCAATTAACACACTGCTTTAAGAGTTTATGGTAGTTTGAATCAGAAATGGTACAAATGTGGAAGAGAAATGAAATGTGTTTTCAATTTCCTTCAGTTGGTGCAAAGAACTCTTAAAAATCACATTGAATATATGTTGTTACGTACCCCGTAACTGGGTTGCCAAACCAGCAGAAATGGATCACTCAGTTGGAGTCTGGATTACTAGAACTAAGAAAGTTTTATTAAAGAAACAAGCAACACAGTACTCTAATCAAAAGGATAATAAATGCAACAGTTCAGCAATGATAAACACACATGTACACAGAATTAGGATAACAGGATCAATCAAGCTCTATCGTTGTCTAGGGGTAAATGACCAGTTTCAAAGTGACGCAAAGTTCAGTTCAATTGAATTCAGTTCAGTTCGCAGTAATCACTGCCATGGGAGATGGACGGTGGGGGGAAGGAGAGAGAGAGCAAAATGAATGAATATTCAAACGGCTTCCACACAGACCTTCGATATTCTTCGCAGTCAGCTTTCGGGCGAGCCCTTTGTGATGTCTTCTGAGGTCACCGGCCGTGACCCCTCCGTTTCCAGATACGATCGTTTCTCTGCGGTGAACCTGGCACCCAGGCAAGGGCGGACACACACCAGGTTCCCGCTGATTGTGCCTTTCCACCCTGTGCGTCTATGGCTTGGTCCCGCGACCAGCCTTCCAAAATTTCCCACCGACTTATGGGAGGCGCACCGCTTCCAGGATCTCGTTACCTCGTGGTGACATGTGTGTCTTGCCTTAGCGAACCTGTCCCTTTTTATCCCCCTGCTGGGGTATCGCCTGTCCATCACTTCAAACAGTTCAGGGTTCAAAGGGGGAGCCGATCTTGACAGCTCTCCTTCCGTTAAACTCTCCCGTCCCTTCATTAACATCTCCAAATGCTGCTCCATTGTTTTCCTTATCTCTCTTTCTCCTGAGGACAGGTGGCAGACCAACTGCTGATCCCACTGGTGCCAGCAGAGGCCAGCTAACATCTTAATCTATGTGTATTCTCGTCACAATGTGTATTCGTCATATTCTCTTAACAAGAAGGGCTAACGTACAGGGGTCATTCAACAATGAATAAAGATTTGTTGAAGATCATGTGATATATTTTGGCTCAGGAAATGGAAGAAATTTTGAAAGGCCTTTGCTTTGATGATGATGGTACAGGCAAGATATCATTCAAAACTATTAAATGCATTGCGAAAGAATGAGATAAAAATCTGATGAGAAAATGCTGTTTATTTCCCTTTTTTAGGTACATTGTATCTTTGCTTCTGTCATTCCATCTGCATGCATCACCTCAGCAGTTTCATCCAAAAAGTGTTTCTTTCCCTTTTTCCTGCTATCTCTGTTTGAAACCCATCACTGCCTCTAAATTGTCAGACTTCTTGTCCAACTAAATACTGCAAGGACTGCGACCATTTCCTGTCACATACTCTGCTTGCTAGCCAACAGCACTCTAGGGCAACACAGGGTAGGAGAGCTGCAGCCTCTTGCATTTTCAGTCTGCTGAGTTCAGAATCAGATTTATTACGCTGGACAGCAAATTTTTTTCGAATGTGTTGTTTCCTCAGAAATTTTTTGTGTTTATGATAGACCACTTGAAGCTGAACACAAATATATCTTCAGACTACTTGTATCAAGTAGGAATTTGGAAAACAAAAAAATAACTTTTATGAAATATATTGTGCTCAATTGCATAACAGTGCTGACGCCTTGCAATAGTTCAACTCAGTGAAAAATATGTAGTTGATTATTTCTGTTTGTGCTCAGTGTCTGAGGCTTCTCGCTTAAATGTCCAACAATAATCAGCCAGCACTGGTGGATTCCAGTTGCTCTGATACCATTTCTCCGTGACTGCAATGTCTTGGTGAAACTGTTCACCGTGTTTATCACTGACAGAACCAAGATTTGCAGGGAAGTAGTCTATATGGGAACGCAGGAATGAATCTTTAGTGACGTGTTGCACTTCATGGTTTTGTATGCTTGAAGCATGTTATCAACCAGCTGTATGCAGATTGGTGCTCTGTAATTGCCAAGAAAACTTTCAACAGCATCCTTGACTGCCCTCCATGTGATTTTCTCCGGTCCCTCTAGAGGTTCTTTGAGTTGCCTGTCATTGATGAGCTGTTTGATGCCTTCCTTAATCTTGGCATCAGTTGTTCTGGGAAACATTGGTCTCAAATATTGAAATCTTTCACCTTTCTTGTTCATCGCTTTCACAAAATGTTTCATAGGCCCCAATTTTAAATGAAGAAGAGGCAAAAATATCTTTGTTAGGTCTACAAGTGGCTTATGTGCCATACTTTCCTGCCCTAGAACCAACTGCTTACGGAGTGGCCAATCCTTTTTAATGTAATGAGATTCTTTAGCAGGGCTGTCCCGTTCACAAATGAAACAACAGTGCTTGGTGCATTCCTAGTGGCAGCACTGCTACTTTCAGATCACCGCAGATGTTCTAGCTGTAGTTGCTCTACGGTGTGTGTTTTAACAAAATTTCCAAATTTCCATAGTGTATTGCACAGCTGATTGGTATTAAAGGGTGGACACTGTGGTCGTGTAGCAACGCAGCTTTCAGGCTTAATACTGAAGAATCACTAAAAAGATGCCATTGTTGTGAGTCATGCTGGCAAACCAAAGCATGCCCAGGCATGTCAGACAACATAGAAAACTTCTCAGCTTACATTATGAGCAACATTTTAATTGACTTGAATTATGAATTGAAATAACAAATAAAGGTGATTCCAAAAAAATGTGCACGATAGGGAAATGTTATTGTGATTTCAAAATCCATAAGGTACATCCAACAATATTTAGGAGGCCAAATCTTTGTCCTTTGTAATCACTGACATGTGGTGTGCAGATTGTTGTCTTGCAGCAGCAGAGTGCTAAGATCTTCAGTGCCATCAGTGTGGGGTTTGCACAACCTCCCTATCATCTGGTGGATTTCTCAGAGAGCTCAAATTTCCTTCCACATCCCTGAACTGTATGGATTGGTAGATTAATTGCCAAGTATTAATTGACTTTAGTATATGGAGGAAAGGTAGATCTGACAGTAGCACTGACGAGAGTGTGGGAAGACTAGTGTAAAAGGGTGCTCGATGGTCAGTGCTGATCCACTGGGCTGAAAGCCCTGATTCCATCCTACTTTGAGCCATTCCATTGGCATTGCTGTTATCACACTGCGGCAGGCTGTGTTATAATACAAGCCCAATAACTTAATAATTCAGAGTATTTGTTTCTAGTCATCCTTAAGCATGGTCTTTGCATATCAGCTGCGTTCTGGTTTCAACAGGCTTCATTTACCTTCTAATCTGTGTTGCTAGAATCCCTTTTGGGCAGTTCTGTCACTGGTCACTGTATAATTTCCAATTAATGTTATACTCACTGCTGTTGTGGCCTGTAAATGAATGGTGATAGAATGAAACAGCCAACAGACTGTAAGACATCAGGCATTTGATACCTCAGTCTACATTTTTCTTGTGAGACACGTTTGCATGTTATTTGGCGGTTTTCCCAAGTTAAGTCACTTTATACAGGCAAATTTCCCAGGATTGAATATCTATTAAAAAATATTATTCTTGTGAAAAAACGTACCTCTGCCCCTTGCAAACATGTAGGAACCAAGGCCTTTTGTTCCTGGTGCAGATCCTGGTACTTCAACCCCGATGACCTTTGGCACCAACTCTACCAAAGTCAAAATCGAGTTTATTATCATATTGACAAGCACATGTACGTACAGGTGCACTCATCAAACTTACCTGCAGCAATGTGACAGGCATATAGGCAGTGTCCACAAGAAAAACATAAATTATACATAGTTTTTACAAGACCGCAATTAGAACAGCACATTTTACTTCAGTGCTAAGTGGTCATAATGGTGCTGAACTGTATTGATTAGGGTTTTGCCAGTTGGTCACTAACTGAATGGTTGAGGGGGAGTAGCTGTTCTTGAATCTAGTGGTGTGATGGTAGCTGCAAAAAGATGGCAAGGCTCAGATCTGGTGTCCTTGATGACAGATGCTGGCTTCCTGAGACAGTGAGTGCCTGGTGTCTGCTGAAACCAGAAAGCAGCCACAGATACTACCAATGGTGCAGAGGGATTTGTACGTGCCGTATTAGGCAGAGTCCACCATTCTCTGTGCAGCTTCTTACATTCCTGCATATTCGAATTGCTGTACCAGACAGTGAAGCGTCCAATCTGGATACTTTCAACACTACATCTGTAGAAGTTTGTTTGAGAGTATGATGGCAAACTGAATACCCTTAACCTCCTAAAAAGGTAAAGATGCTGGCATGCTTTCTTAGCGAAGTGATTGCATCGATGTGCTGGGCTCAGGACAGCTTTCCTGACAAGTTGTCTGATATTAAGAGGAAATTCTTTAGCCAGGGAGTGGTGAATCTGTGGAATTTGTGAAGGCCAAAGCATTGGGTATATTTAAGGCAGAGGTTGATGGATTCTTGATTATTCAAGGCATGCAGGGATATGGGAAGAAGGCATATGTTGAGAAGGAAATGGATCAGTCATGATGAAATGGTGGAGCATACTCAATGGGCCGAGTGGTCTTATGGTCTTATGTTAATGCTTAGGAATTTAATGCTCCACAGCCAATCCCTAAATGAAAACTGGCATTTGTTCACCTACCTTCCCCTTCATTAGGTCAACCATCAGTTATTTCAGTTTGCTGATGCTGAGCTATAAATTATTTGTATGAAACCACATTTATGTGTCCAGTGAGGGCAATTCCATTGTAAGGCTAATGATGGGCACACATGTGTTTGTCGTAACAGAGGGGACGGCCAAGGGTCCTGGCAAAGAATCGTACCTTCTGCCCACCCCCCCTTATCTCAATAGATAAATAAAAAATAAATATAAAAAGCCATGATCCTATACCAACACACAGAAAATGCTGGAGGAACTCAGCAAGTCAGGCAGCATCAATGGAGTATAATAAACAGTTAATATTTTAGGCCAGGAACAAAGATCAGGACTGGAAAAGAATCGGGAAGAAGACAGAATAAGGAGGTAGATGGAGGGGTGGGTTTATAACAATTCCATGCTGCCAGCTCCTTAACGAAATGAAAAAGGTGAAGCAGCAAGAATTTCCAAAACCCCCTGACAAATAATCACACAACAATTGGAAGGCAGAAACTCTGTGCTGTTAGGGAGTATTCTGGGGTTATGAAATTATGGATAGGATAATTATGGATGAACAAAAATGGGAACCAGTCTTCGGGAAATAAAATCTGCATGCAATTAACTGATATGTGGCTTGTGAAACCAGTCATACAGGAGAAATTCAAACCACACAGGGAAGGAGAATGTTCCTGCTATTAGCACGTTATTAAAGGGGTATCCCTGCCACTTACAGGATAGGAACAGTTCAGTTTGTCTTTTAATCTTCTGGTTAGCTGCATGTTTATTGTGCCACCCTTTAAACACTGTAATAAGGGAGTGTATTTTGCGTGTCTAGCTTTTGGAAAAGACACCAGTAATGAATATTCAAAGGGCTTCTGTTAGTAATTGAGTAAGTTTACCTAACCGTATTCCAAATGTTTTTTTTATTTCAAAATATACTTTATTCAAAAATAAATATATACAATAAACCATTCAATAACTTTTCATCCTTTATATACGTTTCCATTATAGTCAGTACATATCCGTATTTATAGCCACCCACGTGGCAATCCAGTAGTTCAGCTTAGCATATCATTGTTGAGGGGTATATTCCCCGCCCCCCGACCCCTCCCACTCCCACGGGCGGAGAAACCTATACTGTGGTCCTTCCCCACCGGGCCCTTGCGGTGGCTGCACCGAGTTTCACGGATGTTGGTCTCCGTGTGCGTCCCCGGGAACACCCGTAGATCAGAGAGTCCTCTGTTATGCTGCTGCTGGGGATAAAACGTGACACTAGCCCGTCCATCCTCCTCCACACCCTCTTTGCGAACTGGCAGTGTGCAAAGAGGTATTCCAAATGTTAGGTGGATGATCATAACAATTCACACCATGGCTAATGATCTGTGGATACAAAGGCTGGTGTGGTGGCAGGTAGGAAAAGGGGAATCCTATCCCTGTTATGCCTGTGGGAGGATGGGGTGAGGGCAGATGTGTAGGATATGAGGGCAATGCGGTTGAGGGCAACGACAGTGGTGGAAAGGAAACCCCATTCTTTGAAGAAGGAGGACATCTCAGATGTCCCAGAATGCAAAGCCTCATCCTGCATAAATAAACAAAGTAAAATGCATAAATTAATTATTTTATGGTGCAGAATGTGACAGTTTGAACGCAGTGTAGCAGGGAGTTCAGGAGCCTGAAGACCTGACGGAAAAACTTTCCCACCTTGACCGTACTCGTTTTTATGCATCGAAGTCTCCTGCCTAATGCTAGAAAATCAAAGAGGGTGCTGGATGGATGGGTGGGATCCTTGATAATACTAAGGGCCCTGAGTACCCAGTGCTCCTGATAAATGTCCCCTATGGATGGTAGGGAGACCCCTATGATCCTCTCAGCCGTTCTCACAGTCCTTCATAGGGATTTCCGGTCTGATGCTTGGCTGCTCCCATACCAGGTGGAGATGCAGCTTGTCAGGATCTTTAAGGTAATTAGAAACTTACCTGGAGTAGCCATATACACAATGTGACTACAAGAGCAGCTCAAAAGCTAGGAATCATGCAGCAACTCATATCATAACTCCCCAAAACTAGTCAATCAACAAGGCTTAAATCAGGAATTCATGGAATTCTCTCCACTTACCTGGGTGAGTGCCATACAGGATACAGCAGCCCATCCACAGCTATTGTCTCATTTCACCACCAACACACAGGAACAGCAGTGTCTATCACCTCCAGGATGCTCTGCAGCAACTCATCAACACTTCTTCGACAGTACCTTCCAGATCCGTAACCCCTAGCAGTTACCAGGCCAAAGACAGCAAAAGCACCACCACCTGGACTTTAATTAAGCAATTAAATGTAGGCTCAGCCTGCAGAGTCTCGTTCTTTTCATTGATACAAGAGTTAGGTTAGGTGACGTTACAGTGCAGGAAGCTGGGCTGTGCTGATACCGTATACAGTTTGCAGACTGGAGTAGTGTGGGCTGAGGGTCAGGTTGGAGATGAGAGGAACATTATAAGAACCGTATATCATTGCCTTGGAAATTTTTGCCCACACTGGTCTACATGGCCTGAAGAAAGGCCTTCCCAATAATTCTCACTGCTACGAACATGAAGAGATGCAAGCATACCTGGTAATCTCCAGGTGGTTACTGCCACATGCCCAGGTCATGCACGTGTGGTCCCCGGTACGTGCATGATGGGAGTGTGCCATCATAAACACACATACCAAATCTCTAATGAATTACAGCCTATGGCGTTCTTTCCTCGTAACTGCATCAACATGTTGGGCCCAGGATAAATCTTCAGAGATTTAAAGAACTTTAAACCGCTCACCCTTTCCGCTGATGAGGACTGGTGTGTGTGTGTGTTCCCTCGACTTCCTGAGGGAGGTACAGAGGCCTGGGTTTTGAAGCTTGGTGATTAGTGGTGATGGGACAATGGTGTTGAATGCTGAGTGGTATCAACAAACGGGAGCCTGATGTACATTTTGCTGTTGTCCACGTGCTCCAAAGCTGAATGGAGAGCCAGTGAGACTGCACCCATGGTAGACCTATGGTAGGCAAACTTCAGCAGGTCCAGGTGCCTGCTCAGGCAGTGGTTAATTCCAGCCATGACCGACCCCTCAAATCACTTCAAATCAGTGATGGTTGTTAAGGCAGGTGAGAACATCAATGAGAGGTTGAAGATGTCTTTTAACACTCGGGCCACTTGGTCAGCACAGATTTTCATTACCTGGCCAGGTATACTATTGGGGTCTGACACCTTTCAAGTGTTCGGCTCTTCCAGGATGTTCTCAGCCTCCGAGACAGATCACAGGGTTGCGGGATGCTGCAGGGATTTGCACGGGTATAGTGTCATTCCCCCTCTCAGGTGTTGAACTCATCACTGCCAATTATGCTGCTAGGTTGTGCCTTATAGGAAGCAATGGCAAGCAAACCCTGCCCCAGCTGCCGTGCATCCAATGGTGTCTCCAACTTCACATTCGGTTGCCCTTTAGCTCTCACTTCTGTAAGTCATACCTGGATTTATTGTATGAATCTGGATTTCCAGTGTTGAGCACCACAGATCCAGTCCTCTCAGACTGAAAATCTACTGGTTCATCCAGAGTTGCGGGTTTGGGAAAATTCAGTATGATTTTGAAGGCACACGTTCACCCATGCTGGTCTTGATGGAGTTGATGATGGCTATGGCGTATTCATACAGATCCAATGATGAATCCCTGAAAATGGTCCCGTCTACCGATTCCAAAAAAAAAATTCCTGGAAATGCTTCTCCGCTCCCCTTGACCAGACCTTTGTGGTCCTCAGTACTGGTACAACAGTCCCTAGGCTCTACCTGTACTGTGGTTGCACAACAACAAGTTTCGTGTCATATAAGACAGAGGTAATAAACCTGATTCTGTTTCTCATTCCTTCTGACTTTCAGTCTCCCTTTCTTCTCTCTTTTATACTTTTTCTCTCCCCATCTCTCTCCCTGTCCCCGTCTTTGCTGCTCATTTCTCATTTATGCCTCATCTCTTAACATTAGCTAGGCCACTAATGCCTTTAAGGCCTTAAAATAATCAGGGCCACTTTATTTTTCTCATATATTCTTGTGCCAACAAATTATTTTTGTGTGCTATCTTGGGCACACTTGCCAGCCTTGCTCCAGTGTAATTTATCCAAGTTAAAAACCTACTGAAGGCAAGAGTTTAGGTCACTGGAACTGTGAGGTGTTTCCACCGTCTCCCACACCACTCTGCCACAAACACAGTCATCACAGGAATTGTTTAATTAACCTGAAGAACTTGATTAAGAATTTTCTCGATTTTTTTTCACTATCTTGGCAGGTTTTCTTTTCATTTTGTTTCATTTCTTCCTGGAGATTATGTTAGTAGTTGGGGAGTTTGTGTATTGTCATGAAGAAGGTATTGTAGATTTATGAAACAGTCTGAATAAATCAGTACATAAATTACTCTTACTCAATGCGGTGTCACTGAATTAGAAGCTTGTGACCTTGAGTCCCAATACAGAGACTTAAGCACAAAACTGTCAGCTTTCGACTCAGTGTAATCACAAATAAACTGCTTCAAGAACTCTGCAGACCTAACAGCATCTTGGGAGGCAAAGGGATGGCTAACTTTTTTGGGATTAAGACCCTGTTTAAGGACCGAGAGGGAAGATAACTAATATATAAAAGTGAAAAAGAGGGTGAGACAGCGACTGGGTAGTAGGTGGAAAAGGATGAGGCAAGGATGGTGGAAGGTAGTTGTAAATGGGGTAGAGGGAGAGTTAGGGCACAAGATGGTTAGTGATCGGTGGAAACATAAGGATGAGCTAGGGATGGTGGAAGGAGTGTTAGGACAGAGGATGGCTAGTGATCAGTGGAAACACAAGAAGAGGGAGAGAAAAAATGAACAAATCAAATGGGGAAGTGAAGGCAGATGAGTAGAGACAGGCTGGTAGGTGATAGGTGGAATCTAATTTTGGAGGGATATTGGGCAGGTGGGGAAGAGGAATGGCTATGGTGAACTAAGGGAGAAAAAGCCCAATTAGATAGGTATATGGGTGATTGGCAAATGGAACCAGGTTGAGTGAGGGGAGGAAGGGAGGGAGGGATGTGTTTAGGTAAGGTGGGAGGGGAATGGAAAAGATGAACAAAGGGAATGAGGTCTTATTTGTTCTGGCAGCAATAGGAATTGGGTTATCTGAAATTGGAGAATTCCATGTTCTTACCATTGGGTAGTAGACTACCAAGGGGAATGTGTGTTACTCTTCTTGTGGTTTGCATTTGGCCTCAACTTGGCAATGGAGAAGCTCGAGGAGAGACATGTTGGCATGTGAATGGGGAAGGTAACGTATAACTTGAGAATGGCTGTTGCAGGCAGAGTGCAGAAGCTCTTGAAATGGTCAACTAGTCTACACTGGGTCTTGCTAATGAAGAGGAAAGTGCATTGCAAGCACTGAATATAGTAGACCAGACTGGAGGAGGTTTCTGGGATGGTGGTGCGGGAGGAGATATCAAGATAAATGCTGCATGACCTATGGCTGCAGGGGGAAGTGACACAGGACAGGGAAAGGTGGGTAGAAAAGATAAGGAGACCAGGGACTCGCAGGGTGTGTGATCGCATGGAAAGCAGAAAGGATGCATGGTGGTGGAGTTGGTGGAGATGATATACTCTAGGATGATATGCTGGATGTAGTGTTTGATGGGCTGAAAGGTGAGGGGCAGGGTAACCCTGTTTCTGTTTTGTCTGGAATGGGGTGGGGGTGAGAGTAGTCATGCAGGAACGGAAGAAATGTATGGGACAGCTCTACGCACATTGGCATAGCAGAAGCTACATTTACTGAAGATGGAAGACATTTCAAAAGTCCATTGTAGTAATGTGGGAATGGCACACTGTTGTAAATGAACTCTTCTGCATGAGATTTTATACTATCTCTGCTATCTTACCTCTAGATTTAAAAAAAATCATGTGGCATCATTTTGGAGGGAAGTTATCCTGGATAATGACTACCTCATGATCAGCAGGAAGCAGTTCAGCCTATGGTCAGTGCTGTGTTGTATCACAACTGTGAAAAGATACAGTAGAAAGTATTTCAATCAGTATCAAGTGCCTGAGGTTGTGAAAGCCTCTTTTCATCTTTTCAATAAGAGTAGTGAGGCCAGCATCAGAACTGCTGATGAAATGTTCTGATGAAGAGTGGCAGAGCTGAAACTTTTGACTGATTCTCTTTCCGTGGATTCTGCCTGACCTGTTGACTATTTCCAGAACTTTCTGTTTGTAGTTCAGGTTCCTAGCATTTGCTGCTTCTGTTAGTTAGATTGTGGCAGATCTGCAATGCCTGTGCACATTATGGCTTCAAGTGCTGCTTGATGAAGACTGACGGTCAACTTCTACCAGGGAAATACAAAGTTCAAAGTAAATTTATTATCAAAGTATGTATGCCATATTTATTTATTTATTTATTGACCTGCGATGTGGAGTAGGCCTTTCGGCCCTTTGAACCATGCTGCCCAGAGAACCCGCAATTTAACCCAAACCTAATCATGGGACAATCTACAGTGACCAATTAACCTACCAACCAGTACGTCTTTGGACTGTCGGAGGAAACCAGAGCACCCAGACGAAACCGACGCGGTCACAGGATGAACGTTCAAACTCCTTACAGGCAGTGGTGGGAATTGAACCCGGGTTACCTGTACTCTAAATCGTTGTGTTAACCACTATACAACCTTGAGATTCATTTTCTTACAGGCACCCACAAGAAATACCACAGAATCCATGAAAAACCAGGTATAACAAAGGCCGACAAACAACGAATGTGCAAAAGAGGACAAATCATACAAATAATAAAAAATAATAATAAATAATACTGAGAATATATGCTGCTATGTTTCCAAAAGCGAGTCCACAGGCTGTGGGGTCAGTTGAGCTCTGAAGCAATTGAAGCCATCCACACTGGTCTAGGTTGGTTATACCACAAAGGGTGTAGGTCAACAGCTGTTCCTGAACCTGGTGCCATGGGACCCAAGATTCCTGAGTGTGCTGCCCAATGACAGGAGTGACAAGAGAGGGAAGATGTGCCAAATACAGATAGACAGGACAGGCTTAGCTGGAGGGCCTTGGCTGGCATGGAGAAGTCAGGCTGATTTGTTTCCTGCTCTTGGCCCTTGACACTTCCATCTGAATTGAAGACTCCTTCTCTTCTGGGGATGGCTGACCTCCGTCCACTTCAGGGTGCCATACCTGCATTGCTGAAAGTCAAGTTCAGCGAATCCTTCAGGAATTTGCAAAATCGGTAAATCGTTCAGATGATTGAAAAGTACAATTCTGTAAATGGAAATTGCAGGCTGCAGATTGCAGTGATTGTAGTTCAGAGAAGTATAGCCAGTGGAGTAGCTACCTGCAAAATGTTGCCGTAAATTGCCAGCAACATCTTGAAAGTAGCCTCCAATGGGTTTTGATCTCTGCTTTTCGTGTTTCATTGGGGGTCAACTTAATTTTAAACATCGTCAATATGGATTGATTGTATATTACTGGCTTAAAATAAGGCCAACAAATCAAATTTAGAATAAAGATGAGGCCACCCTCAGGGTGGAGGAGCAACACCTTATATTCTGTCCGGGTAGCCTCCAACCTGATGGCATGAATATTGACTTCTCTGGTGAACAATTCCACCCCCCCCCCCCCATCCTTTATTCCCCACTCTGACCTTTCACTTCTTCTCACCCGCCCATTACTCCCCCCCGGATCCCCTCCTCCTTCCCTTTCTCCTATTAACCACTCTCCTCTCCTATCAGATTCTTTCTTCTCCAATCTTGACTTTTCCCACCCACCTGACTTCACCTATCATCTTCCAGCTAGCCTCTCCCCCAGCCCCACCATTGTATTTTATTCAGCCCTGGTGAAGGGTCTCGGCCCAACACATCAACTATTTACTCTTTTCCATAGATGCAGCCTGACCTACTGAGTTCCACCAGCACTTTTGTGTGTGTAGCTTTAGAAGAAACTGGCCAGGTTTATCAGCAATGTGTTATGTGTTTAAAAGGACACTACTCTTCATATTATCAGCCATTTATCATTAGACCATCTGCTTTCATTTGGCAACAACATCCCTCACCTTACCCTGGAGCTGAAAAAACGCTGTTCTTGCTCTGAGGAACTACTGCCACAGTGCCTTACTAAACATACAAAGGGTGCCAGCTCCAGTCACAGATCATGCTTCCCTGTTAATCATTTATCTACCCAAGATTACACTATTGTTTACTGCTTAATAGCTGAGAGAGTGGGCTGGCCTTACATTGGCTGCTTAATGTCTGTCCTAAGAAATAAGTTAATGAAGAAGAAAACAAATACAGTACAATAGTTTTCATGGATGTTTGCTTACAAGACCCTCCCCTCCACCCTCCCCCTCACCTCTTCCCCTCAACCCTCCCACTCTCCTCTTCCCTCCACTCTTCCCCATCCCCCTTCTCTCCACTCTTCCCCTATCCCCTTTCCCTCCACTCTTCCCCTATCCCCCTTCCCTCCACTCTTCCCCTATCCCCCTTCCCTCTCCTCTTCCCTCCCCCTTCCTTCTCCCCTCCCACATGCCCCTTCTCCACCTCCCCTCCCTTCCTCCCCTCCCTGTCCCCTCTCCTCTACCCCTCACCCTACCCCTCTGCTGTCCCCCCACCTCACTCCCCACCCCCTCTCCTCTCCCCCTCCCCTTCTCCCCTCCCCTTCTCCCCTCCCCTTCTCCCCCTCCCCTTCTCCCTCTCTCCCCCTCCCTCCCCCTCCCTCAGCCCCTCTCCTCACGTCCCCCTCCCCTCTGTCTTCTCCCATCTCCCCTCCCTCTCCCTCTCCTCTCTCTCTCCCCTCTGCCTTCCCCCTCCCCCTCTCACCCATCCCCCTCTCACCCATCCCCCTCTCACGCCTTCCCCCCTCCCATCCCTCCTCACCCCTCCACTTCTCCTCTCACACCTTTCCTCCCCCTCCCCTCTCTGCTCTCCCCTCCCCTTCTCCCCCACTCCCCTTCTCCATCTACCCTCCCTTCTCCATCTACCCTCCCCTTCACCGCCTCGCCCTCCCTTTCTTCCCCTCATCCCTCTCCTCCCCTCCCCCTCCATCCCCTCCCCCTCCCCCTCTCACACCTTTCTTCCCCCTCCCCTCCCTCCTCTCTGCTCTTCCCCTCCTCTTCTCCCCCACTCCCCTTCTCCATCTCCCCTCCCCTTCACCGTCTCGTCCTCCCTTTCTTCCCCTCACCCCTCTCCCCTCCCCCTCTCCTCCCCTCTCCTCCCCTCCCCTTCATCCTCTCCCCTCCCCTCCATCCTCTCCCCTCCCCTCCATCCTCTCCCCTCCCCCTCTCCCCTCCCCCTCTCCCTCTCCCTCCTGCCTTTCTCCCTCCCCTTCCCTCTCACCTCCCCTTCTCACCCTCCCCCTCTCACACCTTTCCTCCCCCTCCCCTCCCTCCCCTCTGCTATCCCATCCCCTCCCCCACTCCCCTTCTCCAACTCTCCTCCCCTTCACCGCCTCGCCCTCCCTTTCTTCCCCTCACCCCTCTCCTCCCCCTCCCCTCTCCTCCCCCTCCCCTCCCCTCTCCTCCCCTCCCTCTCTCGTCCCCTTAATCCTCTCCCCTCCCCCTCCACCTCCCCTCCCCTCCACCTCTCCACCCCCTCTCCTCACCCCTCCCCTCCTTCTCCCCTCCCTCTCCTTCTCCCCTCCCCCTCCCTCTCCCCCTCCCTCTCCCTCTCCCTCTCCCTCTCCCTCTCCCCCTCCCTCTCCCCCTCCCCCTCCCCCTCCCTCTCCCCCTCCCTCTCCCCCTCCCTCTCCCTCTCCCCTCCCTCTCCCCCTCCCTCTCTCCCTCCCCTCCCTCTCTCCCCTCCCCCTCTCCCCTCTCCCTCTCCCCTCTCCCTCTCCCCCTCCCCTCCCCACCCCCTCCCCCTCCTCTCCTCCTCTACCCTCTCCCCTCCTATCCCCTCCCCTTCTCCCTCTTCCCCCTCTCTCCCTCTCTTCCTCTCTCTCTCCCTCCCCCTCTCTCCCTCTTCCCCTCTCTCTCCCTCTCCCTCTCTCTCTCCCTTTCCCTCTCTCTCTCCCTTTCCCTCTCTCTCCCCCTTTCTCTCTGTTCCTCTCTCTTTCCCCCTCCCTCTCCTCCCCCTCTCCCTCTCTCCTTTCTCTCTCTGTCTCTCTCTCTCTCTCTCTCTCTCTCTCTCCCCCTCCCTCCCTCCCCCCTCCCTTCTCTTAGATTGGCACTACCTAAGAATGTCAAAGAGATCATTAACTGCCTGCTGGAAAGCTACCGCATGTGACTGCGGTTGAAAGTCAGTTCTCCTTCTGACTGAATGTTTTCTGCCTCAGTCTCACTGCTGGAGGCAGTAAGTAACGCGGACAGAGCACAGAGCTGGAAGTCTTTCTCAGACAGCCGTTCCTCTCAAAGATGTCAGGCAGAACAGCGAGCGCGCACTGATAAGACTTTCATGCTCGCCTTTGATGACTAGTTGCTTGTGAACCTTCACCATTTCGTTTTTTCTGCCTTTTGGGCTTGATAATAATCACAGTGGCTTCTAGCTTGAACAATAGTAAATGTGGACACCGTGTGCAAAACAGACAAAATTAGACACTTTGCAATGCCTGAGAATGAGAATATTATATTTTGTACGACTAATGCTTTGACATATCCCACTTTCCTTCCAAAAACTACTTACAGGAAAATTAAGCGATGCTTTAGCTTCAGAAAAGGTAAGTTTTGCTGAGCCACGATCCAGATTTCAGTTGTTTAAAAACACTGAGGTCTGTCAGTCTGTTTGTTTGTATCGTATCAGCTGCAATTCAATGTTTCTAAGGGTTTAAAATTCTTTACACGAAAAGATGGGTTATCTTTTAAAATAGTTTTCCTGTGTCTAATTGTAGTAAACTTACAGGTAGATCAGATTGGAGAATTAATCACAGGTTAGTTATTTAGATTCAGCAATTAACTTCCCCTTGCAGTTTGTTACATGCCTTTTACATATGATCACATGGACACATACTTTGTATGATGAAGATTTTATAAACAAGAAAAATGAAGCAATGTCTTTAAGTAGGTGTTGACTCTGAAGGCCTGGTGCTGTTTGATCATTTAACAAATGATTGAAATGATTATATTCCCTGATTAGTTGACACTGCTGCATAGCTTGTTCAGATATAAACTACAACGTGGAATAATCTCACTTTGTGATTGACAGGTATCTTTGGCCAGCGGCTTGAGGAGACGGTCCGATATGAACGACGGTATGGCACGCGCTTGGCCCCGACACTTGTGGAGCAGTGCGCAGACTTCATCCGCCAGAGAGGACTGAAGGAGGAAGGTCTTTTCCGGCTACCTGGTCAGGCTAATCTGGTGAAGGAATTGCAAGAAGCCTTTGACTGTGGCGAGAAGCCATTGTTTGACAGGTAAAGCTTCCGGCAACCTTTTGTAGATGTGGTACCTAATATCTTCTGGACACTTGGTTTGCCCTCCAACTTTCCTTTTCTTCCTTGAACATTATAGCCTCAAGTTCATGACTATGTCACTTAGAACTCCTTATTTTGAACACTTCAGTAAGCTCCTGCCTTGTCAAAGTAGCAACAGGGCTTTAGTCAAAGTCACTAAATATGTTCCGTGTTACTGTAAAGAAACACTCAGAACACGCTGGAGGAACTCAGCAGGTCGGGCAGCATCCATGGAAATGATCAGTCAACATTTCGGGCTGGAACCTTTCGTCAGGACTGAAGAGGGAAGGGGCAGAGGTCCTATAAAGAAGGTGGGGAGAGGGTGGAAGGAGAAGGCTGGTAGGTATCAGGTGAAAAACCAGTAAGGGGAAAGATAAAGGGGTGGGGGAGGGGAAGCAGGGAGGTGATCTGTTCTACTTTTCTTAGAATATCTTCAAGCTTTGATGTGTCTGACCATGTCATCTTTCTCCAGTCCTTATTCATCATCAGCCATTCACCCCCTCAGTCCCACTTCCCAACCTCCAACTTCCAATCACCTCTGCTGGCTGCAGCCCCTGGTTAGTCGTCCCTCCAGTCCAGGCACTAATCTTGTTATGGACTTGCATTACATGTTCTCTGTGATCAAAGCGTCTCACTTAGCACTCAGATATTGGCTTACCTTGTATTACTTCAAAGCACTGTTGTAATGAAACTATCTGTATGGATGGTATGCAATGCAAGTTTTATGACATAGACATAGAAAATAGGTGCAGCAGTAGGCCATTCGGCCCTTCGAGCTTGCACCGCCATTTATTATGATCATGGCTGATCATCCAACTTAGAACCCCGCCCCAGCCTTCCCTCCATACCCCCTGATCCCCGTAGCCACAAGGGCCATATCTAACTCCCTCTTAAATATAGCCAATGAACTGGCCTCAACTGTTTCCTGTGGCAGAGAATTCCACAGATTCACCACTCTCTGTGTGAAGAAGTTTTTCCTAATCTCGGTCCTAAAAGGCTTCCACTTTGATACATATGACAATAATAAACTAATTTACCCAAATTTACCCTTTCTCATTGACAATATCAATTTTTCCTTCTGGAAAAACAAATCTCTCCCCTCCCCCTCCCCTATTCTTCTATTCCCACTCTGGCCTTCTACCTCTTCTCACCTCTAATTTGATTCCTCCTTCTTTCCTTTCTCCTATGGTCCGCTCTGCTGTCCTATCAGATTACTTCCTCTCCAGCCCTTTACCTTTCCTACCCCCCGACTTCACCTATCACCTTCCACCTAGCCTCCTTCCCCTCCCCCCACCTTTTTATTCTGGCACCTTCTCCCTTCCTTTCCAGTCCTGACAAAGGGTCTCGGCCCGAAACAGAGATTGTTTACTCACTTCCATAGATTCTGCCTGACCTGTTGAGTTCCTCCAGCATTTTGTGTGAATTGCAATTTTATAGGATTGCTGTCTTTATAAACACATTATTGAAATTTAATAATTTGATTTTATGAAAGATTGAGGAAGATAAAAATATTGTATATCTTTTTAAAATATTTATTATCCATATTATGCGCTACAATATTTTTCTTGTGTACCATAATATTTTGCTAAACATATTCATTGTAAACAGAATGACTACTAAAATACGTAAATACTTGAGTGAACTTTCGAAACTCAATCATTGTGGTGAACAAGGCCTCTGTGTTGTTCTAAAGGAGACTGCAAATGAAGTATTGATGCTAATTTCCCATTAGAGCAGACCTGAACACTCTATGGGCTAATAGGATTTTGAACCAATCAGCAAGGCATTCAATCCTCGCTCTTATAAGTATTTACTAATCTCCAAGCCTCAGTAAAGCATTTGATATAGAAAATGCATGAAAAGGGCTTCAGATTGATTTGATGAACAGGCAGGATCAGTTTGAGAATACTGTTTCCCCTGTTATCAATCTTATTGTTAATCATTCATAAAACATCTTATTCCAACAGTGAAATACTATTTAACTATATGTTTAAAAACCATAACAGCTTGCTGAAAGTTCCTTGCGAAAAAAATGATACTACAGTATTTCAGCAAGATTTCTTTTTTAAATTGACCTTTACTAAATGAATTTTGAGGCGTAACTTGAAAATGAGAACACTGCTGTCTGTGTTTGGCAACATTGAAACATTGGCTTTAAGGCACTGCAGGGAATGAAGATACAAAGAAAACCTACAGCACAATACAGGCCCTTCGGCCCACAATGCTGTCCGGAGCATGTACTTACTTTAGAAATTACCTAGGGTTACCTACAGCCCTCTATTTTTCAAAGCTCCATGCACCCATCCAGGAGTCTCTTAAAAGACCCTATCGTATCCCCCTCCACCACCATCGCTGGCAGCCCATTCCACACACTCACCACTCTCTGCGTAAAAAAAACCTTACTCCTGATATCTCCACTGTACCTACTTTCAAGCAGCTTAAAACTGTACCCTCTTGTGTTAGCCATGAGTCAGTCTAATTAAAAAATGGATAGCAGTTAAGAGAAAGGAAATGAGGGAGGGTAGTGTAAATATACAGGGAAGTTTGGTGGTAAATGAGAATGTTTCAGTATTCATGACAGGATGGTTGACAAAAGTAAATGAACAATACAATTTAAGAAAACAATAATGCCTTGAGAATATGGTTTTGATTTTTTGTATTGCATACTCCACTGGAATCTGATTAATTTTACTTTAATAAATTATATTGTGATGAACCACATACTATAATACAGTACATAACTGAAATGTTAATGAAAATTATGCAGGGAGATTTAATGCTTAAACTGTAAAATGAGTTGCCATGGCTACTAACACTACGTTACATCAAATAGTGAGCCTTTATTTGATCATTAATATTTGAACAATGTGATTAAAGTATGTCTAATACAGCTTATCTTAACTAGATGAGATTGTACAATATTGTCTTCAACTGAAATACAAAAGTAGGCCATGTTGTTTTGGTTGTACTGTGCCTGGTACGAAAACAGACCATTCCAATTTACCTCCATACATAAACATAGGCCATTATGTCCTGTTGATAATGTGTTACTGGGGAGACAGTGAAGCCTCCAATAGCAGAACTGAGAGGACCAAACTAAGTTTATCCTTGAACTTCATTAATGTTATTCAGGAGAGGTGGAAACAATAATTAGGTGCCTTGATCAGAGCTAGGCCAACAAATTAAATAAGCAGGACCGTTTTGTAGATTCAGACAGTGCACCCCTGCTCTCTTCAACATAATGGAATTACAAACAAATTACAAGCATACTTTGGTTGACCCAGTAGACCTTTAAGAAAATTCTTGGTTAGCAGCTCAAGAAACAAGGAATATTAGTCATCGTGAATAACTTTTCAGGAGGCCAGTCTGAGATGGGCACAGATTGAAATGAGGCCTGGGCCTATCCCAGACTTGGTACAGGTCTTTTTCACCATGGAGCAGCCCATTAACTAATCCCAATCAAATGTATGCCTTGTAAAATTGGCTGTTGTGCCTGGACACTTAGTCAGGATTGGGTTAGACCTGAACCTGAACTGTCCCACTGTTGGCCAGTCTGAACCTGACCAATAATGACTATTTATACTGTGTTCAATTATGTTTTGTAATTCCAAACCTTAACATTAATTGAAACAAAAACATGGGAGAGCCCAGGAGAATGTGTCTTGGTTTGTTTTGCTTTAGTGAGGCACATACATATGACATAGTGGAATGATGACATATGCCATTCATGTACTTTTACATGTAACCCATATTGAATTATTTTAAATGTATAATTTAAGCAATGAGTGCTTAATCAACCAATATATTTACAATATTACTCAAATATTTTGTTCACTCTCACTTTCATTCCTGATTGCAACTTAATTGCATCTCTCACTGCTTTTTGCATGGATGCAGCAATTTCAACTGCTTTTTTAAAATTTGAGTTGTGCTTCAGTTAGGAGCCATTTTTGAATGTTTTCTCAGTGACTTAATGATCTCTCAATGCATCAATAAGCCCACCACTGAGCTGACAGTGCTCAGACAATCTCTTCAATTCAGCCACGTATGCTGAAATGGACTCCCTTTTCTTTGATTCCACTTATGAAAACTAAAGCATTCTTCAATCAACAATGGCTCTAGTTGTAAATGTTCCTACATTAGATTAGATTATAAGGACACTCAGTCCTCGTTTATTGTCATTTAGAAATGCATGCATTAAAAAATGATACAATGTTTCTCCAGAATAATATCACAAGAAACACAGGACAAACCAAGACTAAAACTGACAAAACCACATCATTATAAAACATAAACAACAGGAATTCTGCAGATGCTGGAAATTCAAGCAACACACATAAAAGTTGCTGGTGAACGCAGCAGGCCAGGCAGCATCTCTAGGAAGAGGTACAGTCGACGTTTCAGGCCGAGACCCTTCGTCAGGATTAACTGAAGGAAGAGTGAGTAAGGGATTTGAAAGTTGGAGGGGGAGGGGGAGATCCAAAATGATCGGAGAAGACGGGGGGGGGGGGAGGGATGGATGAGGCTTCTCAGGATGAGGCTTTTCATTCTAGGACGAGGGAAGACGACGAGGGAGATATCTTCCTTTTTTAAAGAAAGGGGCTTCCCTTCCTCCACTATCAACTCTGCTCTTAAACGCATCTCCCCCATTTCACGTACAGCTGCTCTCACTCCATCCTCCCGCCACCCCACTAGGAATAGGGTTCCCCTGGTCCTCACCTACCACCCCACCAGCCTCCGGGTCCAACATATTATTCTCCGTAACTTCCGCCACCTCCAACGGGATCCCACCACTAAGCACATCTTTCCCTCCCCCCCTCTGCATTCCGCAGGGATCGCTCCCTACGCAACTCCCTTGTCCATTCGTCTCCCCCATCCCTTCCCACTGATCTCCCTCCTGGCACTTATCCGTGTAAGCGGAACAAGTGCTACACATGCCCTTACACTTCCTCCCTTACCACCATTCAGGGCCCCAGACAGTCCTTCCAGGTGAGGCAACACTTCACCTGTGAGTCGGCTGGGGTGATATACTGCGTCCAGTGCTCCCGATGTAGCCTTTTATATATTGGCGAGACCCGACGCAGACTGGAAGACCGCTTTGCTGAACACCTACGCTCTGTCCGCCAGAGAAAGCAGGATCTCCCAGTGGCCACACATTTTAATTCCACATCCCATTCCCATTCTGACATGTCTATCCACAGCCTCCTCTACTGTAAAGATGAAGCCACACTCAGGTTGGAGGAACAACACCTTATATTCCGTCTGGGTAGCCTCCAACCTGATGGCATGAACATCCACTTCTCTAACTTCTGCTAATGCCCCACCTCCCCCTCGTACCCCATCTGTTACTTATTTTTATACACACATTCTTTCTCTCACTCTCCTTTTTCTCCCTCTGTCCCTCTGAATATACCCCTTGCCCATCCTCTTTGTCCCCCCCCTTGTCTTTCTTCCTGGACCTCCTGTCCCATGATCCTCTCGTATCCCTTTTGCCAATCACCTGTCCAGCTCTTGGCTCCATCCCTCCCCCTCCTGTCTTCTATCATTTTGGATCTCCCCCTCCCCCTCCAACTTTCAAATCCCTTACTCACTCTTCCTTCAGTTAGTCCTGACGTAGGGTCTCAGCCTGAAACATCGACTGTACCTCTTCCTACAGATGCTGCTTGGCCTGCTGCGTTCACCAGCAACTTTGATGTGTGTTGCTTCATTATAACATATAGTTAGAACAGTGCAAAGGAATACCGTCATTTGATAAAGAGCAGACCATGGGGACAGTAAAAAAAAGTGTTGAATTCCCGATAGCCTCGTCATCTCACGTGATGGTAGAAGGGAGAAACTCTCCCTGCCATGAACCTCCAAGCGCCGCAAACCTGCCAATGCAGCGCCATTGGAAGCACCCAACCGCAGCGGACTCTGAGTCCGTCCGAAAACTTTGAGCCTCCTACCAGCCCTTCAACACCGAGCGCCGAGCACCATCATCTACCGAGCGCTTCAACCCCGCTTCAGCTGCCGAGCAACAAGCTAAGCCGAGGACTCGGGGTCTTCCCCTTTGGAGATTTCGGACCACACAGTAGCAGCAGCAGCAAAGCAGGCATTTCAGAAGTTTCACCAGATGTTCCTCCGTGCTCTCACGTCTGTCTCCATTAAATCAGGATTGTGCATGGCACACTACTTGACAAATAACGGACATCACCACCAGAGTGGCCACTGCGAGCTGCGTCATGCCGCCATCTTCTCCTCTCATGATATCAGCATTACTTTCATGATATCAGCAAAGCTCATTTCAGCTGGTTTAGTTGGAGCAGTCAGACATCTAAGGAAATTGCATGCTCTTCCACCTAATACACTCAGCAAAACCGGCACTTGTTTCTCATTGGCTATTCCATTTACTTTAAAATGCTGCTCAATTCACTCATTATACATCAGCCAGTTTTGTTTTGTGCAATTGAGCGTGCCTATCTTTCTGATATAGTCAGATATTTCTGCTTTTTTATTCATGATTATTATCACCCGGTACTCACTGTTTATAAAACGTAAATTTGTCTATTTTCTGCCTTTTTTTTTAACTTAACCATCTCTGTTCCTTCCCAAAGAAGCATATGCTGTGCTGTTTTTTTTACTCAACACTTCTTGCTGCACTTTTTTTTCACTCAAACCCCTCACTGCGCTTCAACAGGTAGATAGCCATCTTGGGTTCATTTAAAACTTTTTGGCACGACTGTTATGTTTTGCAACTCCAAAACATAAAATTAATTGAAAGAAAGACACAGGAGAGCTCAGGAGAACATGCCTTAGTTTAATTTTCACTTTAGCAAGGCACACGCATATGACCTGATAGCTTGATGATGTATGTCATTCACATACTTTTACAAATAACCCATAACGAATTATTTTAAATTAATTACTCAAACATAGAGTGTGTAATCAAACAATGTATTTACAATATTACTTAAATGTTACTGAAATATTAAGTACAAGGCATATTGCTTATATGATTTTGCTTGATCTGTCTTAGAGGCATTTGCAGAAAAGTAACGAAAAAGGCTTGTTACACTGTGATGAAAATCAGAGGATTTATGCAGTAAAAGTGAACAAGTCTTCCAGATCTGGAAAGCACTGAGCTAGTATGACATGCCATGTGTCAACCCAAACAGAACCCATATGTTTTAGCAGAAAGTATACCCAAAACTGAGCCAGGTCCCATCAGCCTCAGGTTATATAGTTAAGCTTAAACTTTGCCTGCTTCATTGTTCTTAAACTCGTCCAAGATTTAATTAGATTCTAGTTTCCCTTTAATATACGTAAAGTTAACAGCACAAAAAGGTGCACTCAGAATTAGAATCTGGCATATGTCATGAAATTAGTTGACTTTGCTGCAGCAGTGTGATGCAATACATACTAATAGAGAAAAAACTGAACTACAGCAAGTATATATATATATATATATATATGTGTGTGTGTGTATATATAAAATAGTTAAATGAAATAAGTAGTGCAAAAATAGAAATAAAAAAGTAGTAAGGTGGTGTACATGGGTTCAATGTCCTTTCAGAAATCGGATGGCAGAGGGGAAGAAGCTGTTCCTGAATCACTAAGTGTGTGCCTTCAGGCTTCCGTACCTCCTACCTCATGGTAGCAATGAGAACAGGGAACGTCCTGGGTGATGGACACTGCCTTTTTGAGGCATCGCTCCTTGAAGGTGTCCTGGATACTATGGAGGCTAGTGCCCGTGATGGAGCTGACTTAAGTTTACATCTCTCTGCAGCTTACTTTGATCCTGTGTAGTCGTATCACTACCCCCTCACGCCCATACCAGACAGTGATGCATCCAGTTAGAATGCACTCCACAGAACATCTGTAGAAACTTTGCATAATCTGTGTTACAAAGTTCTCATTATAGAAACATAGAAAATAGGTGCAGGAGTAGGCCATTCGGCCCTTCGAGCCTGCACCGCCATTTATTATGATCATGGCTGATCATCCAACTCAGAACCCCGCCCCAGCCTTCCCTCCATACCCCCTGATCCCCGTAGCCACAAGGGCCATATCTAACTCCCTCTTAAATATAGCCAATGAACTGGCCTCAACTGTTTCCTGTGGCAGAGAATTCCACAGATTCACCACTCTCTGTGTGAAGAAGTTTTTCCTAATCTCGGTCCTAAAAGGCTTCCCCTCTATCCTCAAACTGTGACCCCTCGTTCTGGACTTCCCCAACATCGGGAACAATCTTCCTGCATCTAGCCTGTCCAATCCCTTTAGGATCTTATACGTTTCAATCAGATCCCCCCTCAATCTTCTAAATTCCAATGAGTACAAGCCCAGTTCATCCAGTCTTTCTTCATATGAAAGTCCTGCCATCCCAGGAATCAATCTGGTGAACCTTCTCTGTACTCCCTCTATGGCAAGGATGTCTTTCCTCAGATTAGGGGACCAAAACTGCACACAATACTCCAGGTGTAGTCTCACCAAGGCCTTGTACAACTGCAGTAGTACCTCCCTGCTCCTGTACTCAAATCCTCTCGCTATAAATGCCAGCATACCATTCGCCTTTTTCACCGCCTGCTGTACCTGCATGCCCACTTTCAATGACTGGTGTATAATGACACCCAGGTCTCGTTGCACCTCCCCTTTTCCTAATCGGCCACCATTCAGATAATAATCTGTTTTCCTATTTTTGCCACCAAAGTGGATAACTTCACATTTATCCACATTAAATTGCATCTGCCATGAATTTGCCCACTCACCCAACCTATCCAAGTCACCCTGCATCCTCTTAGCATCCTCCTCACAGCTAACACTGCCACCCAGCTTCGTGTCATCTGCAAACTTGGAGATGCTGCATTTAATTCCCTCATCCAAGTCATTAATATATATTGTAAACAACTGGGGTCCCAGCACTGAGCCTTGCGGTACCCCACTAGTCACCGCCTGCCATTCTGAAAAGGTCCCGTTTATTCCCACTCTTTGCTTCCTGTCTGCTAACCAACTCTCCACCCACACCAATACCTTACCCCCAATACCGTGTGCTTTAAGTTTGCACACTAATCTCCTGTGTGGGACCTTGTCAAAAGCCTTCTGAAAATCCAAATATACCACATCCACTGGTTCTCCCCTATCCACTCTACTAGTTACATCCTCAAAAAATTCTATGAGATTCATCAGACATGATTTTCCTTTCACAAATCCATGCTGACTTTGTCCGATCATTTCACCGCTTTCCAAATGTGCTGTTATCACATCCTTGATAACTGACTCCAGCAGTTTCCCCACCACCAACGTTAGGCTAACCGGTCTATAATTCCACGGTTTCTCTCTCCCTCCTTTTTTAAAAAGTGGAGTTACATTAGCCACCCTCCAATCCTCAGGAACTAGTCCAGAATCTAACGAGTTTTGAAAAATTATCACTAATGCATCCACTATTTCTTGGGCTACTTCCTTAAGCACCCTGGGATGCAGACCATCTGGCCCTGGGGATTTATCTGCCTTCAATCCCTTCAATTTACCTAACACCACTTCCCTACTAACATGTATTTCGCTCAGTTCCTCCATCTCACTGGACCCTCTGTCCCCTACTATTTCTGGAAGATTATTCATGTCCTCCTTAGTGAAGACAGAACCAAAGTAATTATTCAATTGGTCTGCCATGTCCTTGCTCCCCATAATCAATTCACCTGTTTCTGTCTGCAGGGGACCTACATTTGCTTTTACCAGTCTTTTCCTTTTTACATATCTATAAAAGCTTTTACAGTCCGTTTTTATGTTGCCTGCCAGTTTTCTCTCATAATCTTTTTTCCCCTTCCTAATTAAGCCCTTTGTCCTCCTCTGCTGAACTCTGAATTTCTCCCAGTCCTCAGGTGAGCCACTTTCTCTGGCTAATTTGTATGCTTCTTCTTTGGAATTGATACTATCCCTAATTTCTCTTGTCAGCCACGGGTGCACTACCTTCCTTGATTTATTCTTTTGCCAAACTGGGATGAACATTTGTTGCAGTTCATCCATGCAACCTTATATGCTTGCCATTGCATATCCCCCATCAATCCTTTAAGTGTCATTTGCCAGTCTATCTTAGCTAATTCACGTCTCATACCTTCAAAGTTACCCCTCTTTAAGTTCAGAACCTTTGTTTCTGAATTAACTATGTCAATCTCCATCTTAATGAAGAATTCCACCATATTATGGTCACTCTTACCCAAGGGG
The DNA here is from genome assembly GCF_030028105.1 of Mobula birostris. NCBI lineage: Eukaryota > Metazoa > Chordata > Chondrichthyes > Myliobatiformes > Myliobatidae > Mobula > Mobula birostris. The sequence continues at coordinate 97,334,015 of NC_092372.1, read as the reverse complement.
CCTCTCACGACAAGATTGCTAATTAACCCTTCCTCATTGCTCAAAACCCAGTCCAGAATAGCCTGCTCTCTAGTCGGTTCCTCGACATGTTGGTTCAAAAAACCATCCCGCATACATTCCAAGAAATCCTCTTCCTCAGCACCTTTACCAATTTGGTTCACCCAATCTACATGTAGATTGAAGTCACCCATTATAACTGCTGTTCCTTTATTGCACACATTTCTAATTTCCTGTTTAATACCATCTCCGACCTCACTACTACTGTTAGGTGGCCTGTACACAACTCCCACCAGCGTCTTCTGTCCCTTAGTGTTACGCAGCTCTACCCATATCGATTCCAAATCTTCCCGGCTTATGTCCTTCCTTTCTATTGCGTTAATCTCTTCTTTAACCAGCAACGCCACCCCACCTCCCCTTCCTTCATGTCTATCCCTCCTGAATATTGAATATCCCTGAACGTTGAGCTCCCATCCTTGGTCATCCTTGAGCCATGTCTCTGTGATCCCAACTATATCATAATCATTAATAACAATCTGCACTTTCAATTCATCCACCTTATTATGAATGCTCCTTGCATTGACACACAAAGCCTTCAGGCGCTCTTTTACAACTCTCTTAGCCTTTATACAATTATGCTGAAAACTGGCCCTTCTTAATTCTTGCCCTGGATTTGTCGGCCTGCCACTTTTACTTTTCTCCTTAGTACTTTTTGCTTCTACCCTCACTTTACACCCCTCTGCCTCTCTGCACTGGTTCCCATCCCCCCGTTGTGAACTAACCTCCTCTCGCCTAGCCTCTTTAATTTGATTCCCACCCCCCAACCATTCTAGTTTAAAGTCACCTCAGTAGCCCCCGCTAATCTCCCTGCCAGGATATTGGTCCCCCTAGGATTCAAGTGCAACCCGTCCTTTTTGTACAGGTCACGCCTGCGCCAAAAGAGGTCCCAATGATCCAAAAACTTGAATCCCTGCCCCCTGCTCCAATCCCTCAGCCACGCATTTATCCTCCACCTCATCGCATTCCTACTCTCACTGTCGCGTGGCACAGGCAGTAATCCCGAGATTACTACCTTTGCGGTCCTTTTTCTCAACTCCCTTCCTAGCTCCCTATATTCTCCTTTCAGGACCTCATCCCTTTTCCTACCTATGTCATTGGTACCTATATGTACCACGACCTCTGGCTCCTCACCCTCCCACTTCAGGATATCTTGGACACGATCAGAAATATCCCAGACTCTGGCACCAGGGAGGCAAACTACCATCCGGGTCTCTGGACTGCGTCCACAGAATCGCCTATCTGACCCCCTTACTATCGAGTCCCCTATCACAACTGCCCTCCTCTTCCTTGCCCTACCCTTCTGAGCTACAGGGCCCGACTCTGTGCCGGAGGCACGGCCACTGTCGCTTCTCATTATAATTTTAATGACTGAACCTGATCCAAAACTTAGGTCCTAAATAGTGGTATCCATCAGAGACACATTTACAAGGTTATGATTAATCCATTCAGAGAATGAAGGTTTGGCTACATTTGAGGTATCTCATAATTCATTGAACATGTACATTAGTTGCAAATAAATGAGCTAAAGATTCTAATGGTTCCAATGTTTCATTTACTAAATCGCATGCTTATAGAACTCTGCTCACTCATAATCGAGATTGGCAAAAAAAAACTTTAAAAAGTTACGCATTTAAAAGAGGCATCTTCAACGAGGAAGATGGAAGAAAATAGTAAAAGTAAGCTCAGGCGTTCCCACATTTATCAATACTCTCTCCACACTCTCACAAGTATGACCCTTTGCTCAGTGACCTTGCCTCTATGCAAGTATTGTGGATTTGAGTTCTATTTTGGAGATTCGAGATTTTACTGATACACTGAGAATGTGTCGTGCCATTAAACAGTATTAAATAGACACCCCATCTGCCTTCTGAAGTAATGTGGACAATTCTGTGGATATTAGCTTATCTTTCAACTATGCCCTATTATATTATTTACCTCTTTACTCTTTGTGTAACCTTGTTGTGTGGAAATAAGACCATAAGACAAAGGAGCAGAAGTCGGCCATTCAGCCCATCAAGTCTGCTCCGCCATTTTATCATGAGCTGATCTATTCTCCCATTTTGTCCCACTCCCCCGCCTTCTCACCATAACCTTTGATGCCCTGGCTACTCAGATACCTATCAATCTCTGCCTTAAATACATCCAATGACTTGGCCTCCACTGCTGCCCGTGGCAACAAATTCCATAGATTCACCACCCACTGGCTAAAAAAATTTCTTCGTATTTCTGTTCTGGATGGGTGCCCTTCAATCCTTAAGTCATGCCCTCTCGTACTAGACTCCCCCATCATGGGAAACAACTTTGCCACATCCACTCTGTCCATGCCTTTTAACATTCGAAATGTGTCTATGAGGTCTCCCCTCATTGTTTTAAACTCCAAAAAATACAGTCCAAGAGCAGACAAACGTTCCTCATATGTTAACCCTTTCATTCCCGGAATCATTCTAGTGAATCTTCTCTGTACCCTCTCCAACGTCAGCACATCCTTTCTTAAATAAGGAGACCAAAACTGCCCACAGTACTCCACTGAGGTCTGACCAGCGCCTTATAGAGCCTCAACATAACATTCCTGCTCCTGTACTCTATTCTTCTAGAAATTTATGCCAACATTGCATTCGCCTTCTTCGCCACCGACTCAACCTGGAGGTTAACCTTAAGGGTATCCTGTACGAGGACTCCCAAATCCCGTTGCATCTCAGAACTTTGAATTCTCTCCCCATTTAAATAATAGTCTACCCATTTATTTCTTCTGCCAAAGTGCATAACCATACACTTTCCAACATTGTATTTCATTTGCCACTTCTTTGCCCATTCTTCCAATCTATCCAAGTCTCTCTGCAGACTCTCCGTTTCCTCAGCACTACCGGCCCCTCCACCTATCTTCATATTGTCAGCAAACTTAGCCACAAAGCCATCTATTCCATAATCCAAATCGTTGATGTAAATCTATTCCATAATCCAAATTGTTGATGTTTGCTGCTTTTTACAAAAATTGCTTTCTTTTGTTGGTTGTGAAGTAGTTTATAAAAGAAACTATGTAAACTTCAATTCCATTATTATGGAATCACTCTGCACACACCTGCAGTACGGAATTTTATTTACGTTTATGGCACGGTAGTGTAGTGGTTAGCACAACGCTTTACAGTGCAGGCGACCTGGGATCAACTCCTGCCGCTGCCTGTAAGGAGTTTGTACGTTCTCCCGGCAACTGTGCCAGTTTCCTCTCACAGTCCAAAGACGTACCGGTGGGTAGGTTAATTGGTCATTGTAAATCGCCCCCTGATCAGGCTGGGATTCAGTTGGGTGGTGAGGCTCAGAGGGCCTATTCTGCACAGTGTCTCGATAAACAAATACATAATTTACAAATAATCAATGTAAAAAAAAGTTGGTAAACAGTCCTCTTACCAGCCTTGTTACACATCCATAACATGCTTACTGAAGCTCTCTCTTATTTTCCGAGTGAGACAGACTGACGTGTGTTTTGATTTTCCTGCTGATCCTACCACTGGTGAACACCTGTCAAAAAAATTGAAACTGAAACAATAGGTCAGCTGTTGTCTTCCTGACAACTATCAGTTCACATTCAACGGATCTGAGTGATAATCATTCAAACTTACTTTCCAGTTAGTGTCTGCTCCATTAACTTTCCCCACTAATCAATGTTGAAAACCAATGACAATGAAATATCTGAATCATCTTGCTGGAGTTAAGGATAAAATGTGAGAATCAGAATCAGATCTAATACCACTGACATGTCGTCAAATTGTTGTTATGCAGCAGCAAAACATTACAGTACATAATAAAACTGTAAATTACAGTAAGAAGTATACATATATATTTTAAAGGTTAAATTAAATAGGTAATGCAAAACAGAGAAAATTAAAGCAGTGAAGTAGTGTTCAGGGGTTCAATGTCCATTCAGAAAACTAATGGCAGAAGGTAAGAGGCTGTTCCTGAATTGTTGAGAGGGTCTCTTCAGGCTCCTGTACCTCCTCGCTGATGAGAGTTGCCCTTTTGAAGCAGATGGGAACTTCTGACTGTAGCAGTGAGAGATTGAAAATGTCTTCGAACACACCAACCACAAGGGTCTCGGCCTGAAACGTCGACTGTACCTCTTCCTAGAGATGTTGCCTGGCCTGCTGCATTCACCAGCAACTTTGATGTGTGTTGCTTGAATTTCCAGCATCTGCAGAATTCCTCGTGTTTGCCACTTGGTTGGCACAGGTTTAGAGCCTTACCAGGTACATCATCGGGGCCTGTCGCCTTGCGAGGATGAAAGACGTTCTGACATCGGCTTCCAAGACAGAGATCACAGGGTCACCGGGTGCTGCAGGGACCCTCCTAGCTGTCGTTTCATTCTCCCTTTCAAAGCCAGCATAGAAGGTGTGGAGCTCATCTGGGAGTGAACATCACTGCCTTTCGTGGTAGGTTTTGCTTTGTAGGCAGTAATGGCCAGCAAACCCTGACAGAGTTCACCTCCATCCAGTCCCACCTCTCACCTCCATAAATGGTACCTGGCCTTCTTGTACAGTCCTAGATCATCAGGTGTGAATGCCAGCGATCTGACCCTCAGCAGACTATTAATCTCCTGGTTCATCCACCACTTTTGATTTGGGTCTATATGGTATGTTCTCGTAGGCACGCACTCCTCCACACAGGTTTTAATGAAGTCAGTGACAACTGTGGTGTAGGATGAATCCCAGAATACTGTCCTGTCCACCAACTCAAAGCAGTCTTGTAAGTGTTCCTCCACATCTCTTGTTCAAGCCTTCTTTGTCCTCTCTACTGGTGCTGCGATCTTTAGTCTCTGCCTATACTCAGGGAGCAGGAGTACAGCCAGCTGATCAGACTTTCCAAATTGTGGGCATGGGGCGACATGGTGAGTGATCTTGATGGTAGTGTAACAGTGGTCCAGTGTGTTGACATGAGGGGCTCTGCAGATACTGGAACTCCAGAGTAACACATTAAAAAAAGCTGAAGGATCTCAGCAGGTCGGGCAGCATCTGTGGAACTGAATAAACAGTCAATGTTTTGGGCCAAGACCCTTCATCAGTACTCGCTGTTTAACTGACTTCTTGTGACCCTGCCAAAAGAGGACACTCATAAACCCCCTTCCCCAAAAAATGACTGTAGCACTCTCTTGCTAATACCAGAATGGGGGGAGGTGGGGAGAGAACACTTCGAACTTGAACTTCAAGAACAGAGAGGAAATTTGTGAATATATGAATATTAATATAAACAATAGAACTCATCACAAAATTATTAAGGTTTAGCATCACTTAAACTTAATCTCAACAAGATCTATTAGATGTGGCAAAAAGGGGATATGAAGGACAGAGAATGTTACAAAGTGAGCACAACATTTTGAAAATGTAAACACTTCATTCAATTCTCCTGGAGATAAAAGACACCCTGCTTCCTCTGATGTCTACCCAATGATTCCCGTGAGGAGTGCCTGACTGTCTGAACATCAGACAAAAAACTATTTAGTTCAGGAGAATTGATTTCCATGTCAGGTGGTGGGTTGTCTGCTAACAATCACTCTCTCTGCCTGTCCACTAAGAAAGGAAACTTAGAGGAGGTAAAGTTCAAAAGTTCAAAGTAGATTTAGTATCAAACTACATATATGTCATGACATACAACCCAGAAATTCATTTTCTTGTGGGCATACTCAATAAATCTATAATAGAATAGTAATCATACTAGAATCATTGAAAGACCCCACCAACATGGGCATTCAACCAGTGTGCAAAAGACAACAAACTGCAAATACAAAAATAAAGAAATAATAATAATAAGTAAATAAGCAGTAAATATTCAAGATAGTGAGAAAGTGAGTTCACAGCTAATGGGAACATTTCAATGAGGTACTTGAGGTTTTTGATGTTTGCGAAGCAATAAAGGTGAGAGGGAGTGCACTCAGAATCTTTGTGGTGCTCCTGTGCTGATGGAGATTGTGAGGAGATGTTTTTGCCAATCCAGACTGACTGGGATCTACAAGTGAGGAAATCCAGGATCCAATTGCACAATGGGGTATTGAGGCCCAGGTCTTGGAGTTTACTGATTAGTTTTAAGGGGATAATGGTGTTAAATGCCGAGCTGTAATCGATAAAGAGCACGCTGATGTGTGCACCTTTGGTGTCCAGATGTTTCAGGGTTGTGTGAAGAGCCGAGGCAGCATCTGGTATAGCAGATCCGGGTTGCCACTCAGACAGGAGCTGATATGCTTCAACACCAGCTTCTCAAAACACTTCATCACTGTGGATGTAAGTGCCACTGGGTGATAGTCATTTAGACAGGTTACCACACTCTTCTTGGGCACCGGTACGATTGAAGCCTACTTGAAGCAGATGGGTACCACACACTGCTGGAGCGAGAGGTTGAAGATATTCATGAACACACCAGCCAGTTGGTCAGCACAGGTCTTCAGTATTCGGCCAGGTACTCCATCCGGACTGAATGCTTTCCTTGGATTCACTCTCTTGAAGGTGGCCTGCACATCATCTGCCGATACTGAGACCAAAGGATCATCAGGAGACGAGGGGGTGTGCGATGGTTCCTCCGTGTTCTGGTGATCAAAAACGAGCATTGAAGACATTGGGCTCATCTGGAAGCGAAGTTCTGCTGTCTATGTTGCAAGATTTAACTTTGTAGGAGGTTATGGTATTGAAACCCTGCCACAACTGTCGAGCATCCCTCATTGATTCCAGTCTAGTCCAGAATCTCCACTTTGTCCAAGGGATGGCTTTCCAGAGATCATACCTGCACCTCTTGTAGCATTCTTCATCTCCAGACTTAAAGGCCTCTGATATGGTTCTGAGCAGATACTGGATTTCATTGTTCACCCGGGGCTTCTGACTGGGGAAAGTCATGAACAAATTTATGGGGATACATTCATCCACAGCCGTTTTAATAAAGTCTGTGACAACCCTGGTGTAGTCGTCCTCAGATGAGTTCTTGCACACAGCCCAGTCCATTGACTTGAGGCAATCCTGTACCGTTCTTCTGCCTCCCGTGACCACCTCTTGGTTGTCTTGATCTCTGGAGCCTTGCTCTTCTGCTCTGTCTGTGTACAGGTAGCAGAGTACCGCCAAATGATCCAACTTGCCAAAATGTGGTCTCAGGAAGGAACGATAGGCATTCATTATTGCAGTAAAGCAGTGGTTTAGAGTGCTGGGACCTCTGGTGCACCAGGTTATGCGCTGGTCATAACTGAGCAGGGCTCTCTTCAAACACATCTGGTTAACGTCACCAATTATAATTTGAAACATGTCAGGGTGAGCTGTTCATTGTATACAATAAGGTATGCAACAGTTCTGTGATTTTTAAAGAAATAATATCAATTCTATCAGTTTTTGTAGTAGAACACCAATATTTCTTTATTGTCTAGTTGTAATGTACAGCCATATCAAAGCCTACATATAGTCTCGCCACAGAAGCTGTGTCAATTTCATGGTGAACGTTAATAATTCTGTTGTATTCATAATGTCAAAATCCAAGCTACAGTAATTCATATTTCCATCTGTCTGTTGCTCTCTCCAATAATCTGAGGAATTTTGATAAGCATTTCTTCAAATTCAAACAAACTTCAAATGTGGTGGTGTAATTTCAGACTTCAATGTCTTGTAAATGAGAACTTTGTGCAACATCGGCACATCCCAGTTAAAATGTCAATTATGCCAGTAGTTCATGCACTTGATTTTGCCTTTGCCAGCTTCAGTCTAAAATGAAACAGGATACTCTAAATATCACTCCTCCTGTCCTGGGCATAGACAAAGCAGGAAATTGATAAATAGCTGTCAGCAAGACCAATGAAATCGGAGTCAAAAGGTTTTCATCCCAATATATTAAGGGGAAACAATAATCATTTACAAAGAAGAGATTTCCATGAGGGTCCTGCAGAAGAGGCATTAAATTACAGTCATATTAATAAAAGGAAGGAAAATGCAAACAGATGCAGGAAGCAAAAGGCCCATTAGTTCCTCCCGCAGGCTGATTTGAAAAAAAAAGAATTGATTAATGAAAGTAATCTTGCAGATTAACTATATGGTGGGTTGCAGTTAATATAACAGATTTCATCATTAGAACATAGGATCACAAGTTCAAAATCATAAAATCCAAATTTAGGACTGATATCCGGAAAGCTTCTTAACATTGAAAATGATCAATACATTGTGTGGTCCTCCAGACAGATATTGGAAATGTAAAGCCTGGAATTGTTTAAGGAACAGTATTAAACATACACTTGTGTATGGAGCAGTGACTTTCACTTCATGAACTACATAGAGTCATAGAAAACTCCGGCACAGAAACAGGCCCTTTGTCCACTCTAGAGTGTGCTGAACCATTCATCTGCACAGTCCCGTTGACCTGCACCCAGACTAGAGACCTTCATTCCCCTCCAACCTATACAAATTCCAAAATACTTTCCGTCTGCCAGGAGTAGATCATTAAATAATCCAACCAAAGCTACCTACAGGAAAGGTGTAAATAAGGTTGAAAGAGTACGGAGAAAACTTACAAGGATGATGCTGGGTCTGGAGGACCTGAGTTATAAGGAAAGATTGAATAAGTTAGGACTTTATTCCTTGGAACATAGAAGATTGAGAGGAGATTTGATAGAGGTATACAAAATTATGAGAGGTATAGAAAGGGTTAATGCAAACAGGCTTTTCCCACGGAGGTTGGGTGGGATGTGGGTTAAGGGTGAAAGGTGAAATGATTAAGGGGAACATGAATGGAAACTTATTCACTCAGGGGGTTGTGAGAATGTGAAATGATCTGCCAGCACAAGTGGTGCATGCGAGCCATATTTCAACATTTAAGAAGAGTTTAGATAGGTACATGGGTGGTAGTGATATGGAGGGCTATGGTCCTGGTGCAGGTCGATGGGAGTAGGCAGTCTAACTGGGCCATGCTGTTCCTGAATTATTGAGTATGTGGCTTCAGGCTTCTGTATCTCCTTCCTGATGGTAGCAATGAGAAGAGGGCATTCCCTGGGTGATAGAGGTCCTTAATGATGGATATCACCTTTTGAGACATCATTCCTTGAAGATATGGAGGTTAGTGTCCATGATGGAGCTGACTAAGTTTACAACCCTCTGCAGCTTACTTCAGTCCCACACAGTAGCCTCTCCCACCCCCCCACACCAGATGGTGATGCAGCCAATTAAAATGCTTTCCACGGTACGTCTATAGAAGTCCCTGCGTGCTTTTGGTGGCATACCTAACTTGGAGTCCTGCAGTTCACAGATTATTGTGTGAATAGTGAAGATCAGGCGAAACGCTCACAGTTGTTTCTGACATCCCTTTCACACAAATGCTGAAAGGAACCCACTTTCTTGCTGCTCAGATCAATTATAGATTTTGCCAGCCTTGTACTTCAGTAGGAGATTTAATACCAATCTATAGATCTTTGCTAGTGTTCTATTAAAGCTAAGAAAATAGAGTGAAAGTGATTAGAGTCATAGAAAAGTACAGCATGAACCATTTAAACTGCCTCCTCCCATTGACCTACACCGGGACCATAGCTCTCCATACCCCTACCATCCATGTACCTATCTGAACTTACCTTAAATGGTGAAATCAAGCTCACATGCACCACTTGTGCTGGCAGCTTGTTCCACACTCTCACAACCCTCTAAGTGAAGAAGTTTCCCCTCATGTTCCCCTTAAGCATTTCACCTTTCACCCTTAAGCCATGACCTCTAGTTGTACCCCCACCCAACCTCAGTGGTAAAAGCCTGTTTGCATTTACTTTTTCTATACCTCTCTTAATTTTGTAAAGGTCTATACATTTTTCCTCTCAATCTTCTATGTTCCAAGGAATAAGATGCTAACCTATTCAATCTCTCCTTATAACTCAGATCCTCCAGACCCAGCAACATCCTTGTAAATTTTCTCTGTACTCTTTCAAACTTATTTACATCTTTTCTGTAGGTAGCCTTGGTTGGATTACTTAATTATCAAATCCTGATAAACAGACAGTATATTGGAATTTCTGTGTGTTTGTTCCTGGGCCTGGCTAAGGATGAGTCCTTGGGTCAGGAACATACACAAGAGACAGTTGACTGTGGGCCAAACTTCCATAGTCATGTCTGTGCGCAAAGGAACATGAGACCTCTTCTCTCTGTGCCTTTGCAGCCTTCAATGTCTCGTCATCGCCACAAGACTAGTTTACTTAAGAATTTCTCTGTCTTGCTCTAAAAGATGTGGAAACATACAACTTTCCCTCATTGAAGGAGAACCTCGTGCATTGTTTTATGATCTCCTGCATAGGATGGGAACGCTGCGATGTCATGATTAAATTGGCAATCCAGAGGGATGGTCTGCTGATCCAGATTCGCATTCATTAAGTGTGGGGTTCATACCGTACATGTCCACCACAGTAGGAATGCAAGTACGAGTAATGGTGCCATTTCTTTTAAACTGTATCACTGATCTGAACTTCAGGGAAGGAAATCTGCCAATCTGGCCTTGTGTGACTCCCAAACTCATGGCAGTGATTGACTTCTACCCTCAAAGATGGCTCAGAAACCCACTTCATTCAAGGTGGCTGATTGACTTGCCATTAACAATCACATTTTAAATGAATGAAATGATTATAACCTCTTTTAGTATAAAACGATACCTTTCAGTTGCTACTTCCCACAGGTCAGCTAGCTAATTATGATAGAAACCTTCATTCATGCTATTATTGCTTAGATAGTTTAGCCTGCAATGTTGTTCCTTATTTTACTATTGGCCTGTATTGCCAGGACAGTGACCAGTCCCAAAGATGAGCTTTGAAGAAAGAAGGACAGCAAAAGGAAGGCTGAGACATGTATCTTGTAAATGTAGACAGCTTAAAGACAATAATTGTCCAGGTTGTAAATTTATCAGTGGCCTTGTACAATATTTTGGAGTCCTTCATTCAAAATGAATGCCAACTTCTATATGCACTCACTGGTGTAAACTGGAGGCTCAAATAGAATAGGTGAGTCCACAGGGCCCGTTTTGTACTGTGGTAGCTACAGTGGGATTGAGTATGAACTCACTGTATTTAGAGCTTACCTACCTTCCTTCTCTGAACTGAACTTCATTAAAAAAATTATGTGTGAGACTATTGACTTTGACCAATGATCTCTGTGGCTCTTGCTCTCAAGATGGTTGGGTACTGGAGAAAGTGATTCCTCTTTCAAAACCAGTGTAGTTGAGGATCTACAGATCACGGAGGCAGAGTTCTCAGAGTAACTTGGGAAGGCTTGAGCTTTCCATTGCAAGAAACAAGGAAAAACCATCTGTAAAGTACACTTGTCATAGTTCAGGACCTCTGGTCATGCCACTGCAGTGGAGGGAGGAAGGAGCAAACTATTCTGATTGGAAATATGTTTATAAACTTATTATTTGGTTGACAAGATGCTCTGAATCAGAAATGAAAGTTCATTTTAATGCTTTAATGCTTAGTCACACTGATTGCTGCAGGGAGAAGAAGCCTTCTCATTTGAACTGAAGGGGTTATTGTCAAGTTTGGCACTTTGCTGTTTGTGGTTCAAATGAATGGGTGGAGGTTGCCACTTTATACTGAAGTTTGTCATGTGCCTGTATACTGGGGCAAACATTAACTGCTGCTGGTCTGTCTGACACTTGTAAGAAGATCACCTGCAAGCAAGTGCTGTCACTTGGTACATTCCAAGGTGCAGGAGTACAGGCAACCCTCAAAGTTATAATAGCTCAGCCTATGGACGTTTATCCTTACAAAATCCATAAATCACTGCTGAAAAGTATTGAGTATATTGGAATATCGTGTGCAGTTCTGGTCTGGTCACTTCACTACAAGAAAGATATCAATAAGATTGAAGGGACACTGTAAATTTACAAAGATGTTGCCTGGACTTGAGAGTCTGAGTGATAGGTGAAGTCTGAGTAGGCTAGGACTTTATTTCCTGGAGCATAAGGAGAATGAGGGGAGATTTGATACAGGTATTATGAAGGGTATAAATAGGGTGAATGCCAGAGGCTTTTTCCACTGATGTTGGATGAGACAAGAACAAAAGATCATGGGTTAAGTCTGAAAATATTTAAGGGGAATTTGAAGGGGAACTTCTCATGAGAATGTGGAACAAAATGCCAATGAAAGTTGTAAATGTGGGGTTAATGGCAACATTTAAGAGAAATTTGGATGAGTACATGGATGGGAGGGGTATGGAAGGCTATGGGCCAGGTACAAGCCAATACGATTAGGTAGAATAATAGTTTAGCATGGACTAGATGGGCCAAAGGGCCTGTTTCTGTGCTGTAGTACTCTATGACTCTAAGTATGGGATACAGAATAAAAATTTGCTCTTTCGAAATTTATATGAACAGAAAGTAAAAACAGCAATTTTTCAACTCATAATTGCTTGATACATGCACAAATGAAGTGCCTTTGCATGATGGGAAATCAGGATATGGACCATTTTGCAGAAACACTTTCCACCCCTGTCGTATGGGCATTATCCGTACATTCTTGGGAATGCATTGGACCTTGGTGGAGAAAGACTGCAGTCTAGGGTCTTGCCACCAGTGGGCACTGAAGGGCCTTGTGTAACAGCTTTTCAAACACTTCATAGGTGTATTTCAGAAGAAAACTCAAGAAAAAATTATTTGGTGGTGCAATGAATGGAGAGGAAAAGGTATACCCATTAGATTTATTGAGTAAAGTGTATTATTGAAATAAACGAACACTGAAGTTAGGCCACCTGAATAAAGATTCGAGAGGGTGTCGAGGTATGGGCCCGAATGCAGAGGAGTTATTTCCCTGAATTATCATATTGGATCACATTAACTCAATGATGGTAGGTTGTTCTTTATTTTGTATAATCATGCAAAGGCAAATGGTACATCTTGGAATAATTGAAAATGACCATGTTTGCTGTTCTGTATGTTCACACAGTGTGAAAGAAGGGAGTTTATGTTTGCACCAAGTTTTGCTTCATTAAAAATCAGCTTGATTCTCCTCTGATGAGGAATCCCATGGACAGTAGACATGTATGTTCTGTTTAATGGTGTTACTTTCCTGCTACTAAGCAATGTGTTACCTCCTGCTCAACAATGCTCAAGATACGCTGTGAGTTAAAATAACCACTCTTCAGTAAGGCATTGATGGCAGAACCCCATTTGTATATGGCTGTGTTTTCCATAGAACACCCTGATTTTCATTACTAACAAGGCAAAAACAATCATACCTGCAACAATTCACCAGCCTCGGGGTAAGGAGAGAGAAAATTGAAAGTCAATCCTGCTGCTGATTGACAATGTTCCACACAGGATTCCACTAATGAATATAAAGGAGCAGTTCTTAAATTTGTTTATTTAAGTGTATGTAATCGCATTGCCATTTACAACATAATAAAGTCGATGAAAAAGGGGAAGGCAAGGCATTGTAAATGAATAAAATCAAACTACAGAGCATTTGGTTGCAGAGATCAGATTATACGTGTGCTTGTGCTAAGTGAAATACTGCACTTTGTTAATGAGACTCTTATTTAAGTATCATGTCAAGAAATCTAGCGTTATATTTCCAAGGCTAGAGAATGATCAGCAACTACAGATTCTGAACTGTAGTAACACTCTGAATTAATATCAGGTGCATTTATTAATAGCCAGATGAATGTATTCAAAACTGATGGATCAAGTGCCTGGAAATCTATCTCTATCCCCTTTTAATTAATAATTCAAAGAGAAATCTTTGTCACTTTTGCTGCAAGTTGGAGTATTACTTGCTGGCTACCCTAGAGATCAGTTGCATTTTCATCTGATTTCAGCTTAGTATGTGGGTAAGGTTGGAACAAAGGGGTAAAATATCTCATTTAATATCTCAGTGCAGTACTTTAAGTAACCAGTGATCGACATTCTATTAATTATTATGTAGCATCATGCACTCTGTTGATTATTTTTCTTGTCTGGTGATCTAATTAACTGATACTTTGGCAGCATAATGTTTAAATGCAATTTAAACAAATTACCTCAGCCAACGTTAGGCAACGTGTTTGAAAAACACTTACGGAAGTCTAGGATTATGAGACATCAACTGGCCTACAAACTAATAAATGAGGTTACTAATTCTGGATAATAATCATTCAGTCCCCAGATGCATGTGTGCGCCAGATGTTAGGAATTGAAGAGTAACAGCAGTATTATTTTGATGACGCAAACACGGCCTATCAGCTGTGTTCTGATGGGCTGGATCTCACTGTGCTGCTCTCTGTTCAATAGATGTAACCTATTGCAATAATTCTTTTCATTGCCTTTGCTTTCAGCAATACAGATGTGCACACTGTGGCGTCATTGCTCAAGCTGTATCTGCGGGAGCTGCCAGAGCCCGTCATCCCCTATGCTAAGTATGATGAGTTCCTCTTGTGTGCCAAGCTCCTCACCAAAGAACAAGAGACTGTAAGAATTTTACCTCACCTTTGACTGAAATTCAAAAGAATCTGAGCCTGTGTTTCCATTATAACCAATTGTAAACAATTCTTATAATTGAATTCTTCCCATAATCTACCTCTCCTTTCTCTTACCCTCATTCCAAGCCCATCCAGCTTTATGCCACTCTCCAATGCTGACCAATAAATTTAAGACCAGTAATATATGGCTATACAGATGAGAGTATGTGCCATTTTGATTGGCACATATAATTGGCCTGTACGCTGCAGCACTGTGGACTTGTGCCGATGAAAGATTGCCTGTGATAATTGTGAGACAATCCTTGAGTTTGCAAGTGTTTTGAAAAGGAATTCTAGCATCATTTAAACAGCAGCAACACAGTATGGAGAAGAGATCTGTCAGACTGACCAATCAAAATAGCCTCTTCCTCCAAGGCAGTAGAAACAAATGAATAACAAGTGACTGTCTGGGGCCATGGGGAAACCAGACTCCCACCAGACTCTGTGCAGACAGCAGGGTGCTCCTGGCATTATCGGTGTGCCTCCTTGTTTGAGCTAGCATTTTCAGATTTGCTTTGTCAAAGGACAGAACCACTGGCTAGGAACAAAAAGGTGCACAAAGTCGTGCTGTTTCTTACAAGTACATGATAAAATTCCATGCAATGCTGAAACAGGTCTGTGAGGTGTTGCTCTGAGTTGTGGATGAAGTTTACCAACACCATAAACATTTACCAGTATTGTATTTAACGTGTCCTTCTTAGAAATTAGTGGAAGATAAAATGCTTTTGTTATACTCGTACTTGTGGTCAGTTTACCATTCACCACCACAGATCAGGAAATGCTTTAACTGTAGTACATGTTGAACATAAACAGAGAATGCTGCAGGTTAGTCAGCAGGCAAGCAAGATTAATAATTTCAGTTGTGACCCAACCTCAACTCAAGGCTACTGATGAATAGTCACTTGGACAGATTATCAGCGATTTCATGCACAGGTTCTGTGACTGGCTTTCCATAAATTAACATATTAATACATAATTTTTCAGAGATACATACTTTTATATCTTTAATATGTGTGCCAATATTCACATGGTCAGTAGTGCTATGGTAAAGGGGACGTAAGAGATTCTGGAATCTGGAGTGAAAACGCAAACTGGTAGAAGAATTCAGAGGATTGGACAACAGTGTGTGGGGGGGAGGGAGGGAAGGCACTGCCAAGGTTCAACCCAAAACATTAATAGTTCCTTCCCCCCCACCCACCACAGAATCCAGATTCTCCTCAACCTATTGACTTCCTCCAGCAGTTTTTTGCTATTGAAGTAGATTGTTGTCTCAGGTAGTGCCTGCTTTTATGAATGCACAGAGTGTTATACATATATATTTTATAAAAATCCAATTTGCATTGAAAAAATTGATAATTTCAGTGGTCATTGACTGTGAGTTAATTTCAAATACTTTCCTATCTGAATAGGTTACTGAACTTCTAAAATGTTGACAACTGTAAATTTCTTTCAATTCTGAAAGAACTTAAAGGTCTTCATCTCTTTAGTCATCAGCCTCTGCTCATTGTCTCTGACTGATATAATAACATCCCAAAGTCAAAGAGTGCAAGTACTAGAAATGTAAAACTTAAGGAAAAAATACTCACAAGGTCAGTCTATGCCAATGGAGGGAAGCAGAGTTATTGATTCAAGTCAAAGACCTTTCATCAAAAGCCTCTCCTCAGGAACAATCCTGTTGATGGTTCTATTCCTTATGATTAAGGTCTCAAAGAAAAGATCTACAAAATATGCTCTTAAGCTCACTGAAACTCTCCTGTTTAAACTTAATCTTACTTCCCAATCCATCATGTTTCTGATGGTTTTCAAACTACTGCTCCAATAATCTCCCTCTCGGCACATATCCCTGCGCACAATCTAAATACTACACCTACCCTTACACCTCCATTCAGGGCCATGGCAGTCCTTCCAGCTGAGGCAACACTTCACCTGCGAATCTGCTGGAGTTGTCTATTGCGTCCTGTGTTCCCGATGCAGCCTCCTCTACACTGGTGACACCCGTCGTAAATTGGGGGACCGCGTTGTCGAGCACTTCCGCACCATCCTGCACAAGTGGAACTTCCCAGTGGCCAAACATTTTAATTCCGATTCCCATTCCGATATGTCAGTCCATGGCCTCCTCATTTGCTAAGACGAGGCCACCCTCAGGGTGGAGGAGCATCACTTTATATTCCATCTGGGTAGCCTCCAACCTGATGACATGAATATCGATTTCTCCCTCCAGTAAACAAATTTCACCCCCCCCCCATTTCCCACTCTGTCCTTTTACCTCTTCCCACATGCCTATTACCTCTCCCTAGGTCCCCTCCCCCTTCCCTCTCTCCAATGGTCCACTCTCCTATCAGATTCCTTTCTCTCCAGCCATTCACCTTTCCCGCACCCCTGGCTTCGCCTCTTACCTTCCAGCTAGCCTCCTTCCCCTTCCCCCTCACCTATTTACTCTGGCATCTTTCCCCTTTGTTCTCGGTCCTGAAGAAGGTTTTCAGCCCGAAACGTCAACTGTTTATTCACTTCCATAGATGCTGCCTGACCCGAGTTCCACTAGCATTTTTGTGTGTTGCTACTGATCCAATTTATCACAGTCTTTTGTGCTCAGAGTTTACAAACTTCTTCATTGGTATTGCTTTTTTATATATTGATTACACCAATAAGGATTTCATTATCTCCAACTTTTATTAAAATTTACATTATTCTGAAAGTGTATGCAAATATATAAAGGTAAAGATTGATTCATCCTTGCAAACCCATTAATAAGACATCTAGCACATGATGCAAGTGTTAAGGCAGGACTGAATTCATGTTAAGTGCAGCTGTTTTTGAAACTTGATTCACATTTGATTGATTCACACTTTATCTCAGTGCTAAAGTTGTGTAGAGGACCAATGAACTACAGTTGAAGAGAATGCTTCATGTCTTTCAGGGGATGAAGGAGCTAATTAAACAAGTGAAGACCCTCCCTCCTGTGAACTTCAACTTACTTAAGTATATCTGCAGGTAAGCCTGCTGAGTGCTAAGTATTTAGAGGTTCAAATACGTGACGGAAAATAAAGTTAGTCAATGTAAGTTGGTGGTCTGATGCTGCAACACTGTCAAGCTGGAAACACTATGGTCTCCTAGAAATGGACAAACCAGTTTATCATCTTGACGAGCAAGTCCAGGCCTTCCAGATCCATAGAGTTAGATAGACTTAATTATTCTGAGTGGATACAAGTGAAAAGTTTGATTCTATCTTGACTCAGATATACTGATCAGGGCTATTTAACAGCATTGTTTGATGATTCAGTGAGAGGTGACAGAATACACTGCAGAAAATGACACCTGTCAGCCATGTCAAATGGGACACGCTGCCTGATAAGCAGTGGGACTGCTCAGGCTTGGCAGGTCATAGTACTGGTTTTCCTAACCGGCACGTTGAGCGAGACAAAACATTGAGCCAAGAACTTTCAGGGGATCCACCTTGCAAAGTTCCATCAGCTCCCACCTGCTGCCAGCTTACTTTAGGGGTGAGGACCTCCCACAAATCAATCACAGATTTAGAAGCACCCATCCATTGGTAAGAAGACAGGTGGCAAAGTGGGAAATCAAAAATCTGCAAATGGTGTAACTTTAAAATAAAAATCAAAAATATTGGAAACTCTCAGCAGGTCAGGTAGCATTTCTGGGAAGAGCAAGAGAGTTAACAGTTCAGGTCGGATTCCTGCTCGGAACTGGAATGCAAGTTTTCTTTAAATTGCAGGGAAGTTGAGAGAGGGGTGGATGGGCAAAAGTGATATATCTGATAGGGTTGTTAAAGTGATTTTCATATTTATGGACCTCTCTGGTTAATAGATGAATGAAGTTAGTTAGAGAAAGGGGAGAGAAGGAACAGATGTGAAGTTGTTGCTGAAACTTGAAAGCAAAGGGGAAATGCTAGGAATGCCCGGTAAAACAGGCAGTGCTTGTTGAGAAAGAAGAAACAGAGTAAATATTGCAGATGGATAACCTACAGCAGAACTGACCAGATCTGATACAAACAGAAAAAGTGAATTATTTGAAATAGTTATATTTGATTTTGAGACCTGGAGGTTCAATGTGCCCAGAAAGATGCTGAGACACTGTTCTTCATTTCATATCGGGCCTCATTAGAACAGTAAAGGAAGTTATAGAGAAATAGACCAGAGCGCAAGAGGGATGGGAAAGATGGCAAGGAATGCCCTTTGGACCTGTTTCTTGTTTAAATATCTTTCTAACTTCTGAAAAGCAGTTAGTTGGGGAAGAAAGAGTCTATGTTCTTCTATTTCCCAGTCCCTTTTCAAGCCAAATTATGCTCTATCAAACTCTATATTCTGGCTTGTGTCCCTGTTCCATGAATAACTTCAGTAAAGAACTTCACACTGTTTCTCCCTGGATCATATTGGCATGGTGAAGATAGCTGGCTGGCACAGGCCTTGTGGGAGGCTTCCACGTAAACCACAAATTCTCAGCAGCTTCTATAGTCTTCATAAGGATTTGATTACATGCTCGAATGCTAGTTATGACACAAGGGGTCCCCAATACAGTGGGAGCTTGTCCTGAAATTCACACGTAGGTTCCAGAGTTTTAAGAAAAGTGAAGCATCACCATTCAAAGTTGCTGCAGTGTTCCCGGCTGGAGAACGTTTGTTGCTACTGGCAGGATCTAACTAATATTGTCAAGTGGTACTGCTAGATTTCCTCCGAGGATCACTAGTTCATTGCAATCATGTGGCTTATTAGAAACCTTCTTATGATTAAAGGCAAATCACATTGAGGCAGGGCTGGATCACAAAGCAGCTATATCCTTCCCCTTACATTTGTTGGAGAATCAATTGACATCCTCTGATAGTCCAGTGGTTATTGTGGCCATTTCTGCATTGAATTATAGAACAGAATCATCTCAGCCCCCTGTAACAAGCACATTCAGCTTATCGACTCCACACTAGCTCCCTGTCCCAGTCCGTGCAGTCCCAGTCATCCGTCCTTTCAGCCGTTGCCCAGTAAATGATTGTCTCTCAGAAGTGCCCATCCAAGCGCATTTTGGAACCCATGGTTTCCACCACCTTTATAGGCACGGTGTTCAGATGGTATTATTCTCTGTGTAAGATAGCTTTGCCATTCATCTTCTTGGTATCATGATATTAACTTTCAAATTACCATTGAAGTTGAGTTCAGTTCCATGATTTGTCATGACGCTGTTGAACTTGCAGTTGTTGTTTGTTGCCATGAGGCCAACACGGCTGTGGCCTTTCTCCGTTGTGCGGTACCGTTATCATCGAAGTGGGGTGGACTCAGAGGGGATCCAGCAGCTGGACAGCAGGTTCTTTGAGGTGTTGTGGGCTTTCAGCAAGAGCAGACTGGCATTCCACCACAAAATGTTGCCTGCTGATCTGACATACTCCCCAGTTCAATGATAAAGCATGCGTGTACGAAGCAGTATCAGAATTTCACTTCAACGCATTCCGTACTTGTTGAAACCACATCACATTGCTAAACAGGAGTGACAACAAAGGGTGTAAAATGCTTAGGGGCTCAGAGCCAAAAGATCCCATAATAACTCTACAGGGCAGCAGGTGAATGAGATGCCACCATCTGCAGGGTCCCCTCCATTTCACAGACTATCCTGACCTGGAAGTGCATGGGTTTTCCTTCCTCATTGATGTGGCAAATTCCCATAAGTGCTCACATTGCAGCCTTCCCCTTGAGGATGCAGCAGATCAAGAAGCTGCCTCTTCAGTACCTCCTTGGAGCTGTTCAGATTGAGCAATAAATGCTGCCCTGCATAAACACTAACATCTGTGAATGAGTTAAAAAAAACAAAACAAACTCAAGTGGTCTCATTCAGTCTGTGCCCAAATTCTACTGATATTCAGCAACTGGAGGTCAATGGAGCTGATTGCTAATAAGGTAGTTCTTCAGGAAAATAGTACAGGTTTGATTTTCCATGGAAGTTCTCCCACTTTTTTGGGAAATCCATAGAAACTCAAAGGAAATGGAGTTTCTACTTATAGGAGAATTTACCATCATATCAGCCCTGAATAGATGTCAGTACAATAGGTAAAAACGTAGCTGGAGGAGGACTAGAGGTTGTGTGCAGTGAGACTCTATGCGTATTGGACAAAGCCCTGAGGTTTCAATGTTCCACTGTGGAGGTGGGGGCAGGGGATAGACACAGAGACAAGACTGAGGTATGGACACTGGTTGGAGATTAGTGGAAGACAGGGAGAAGGTAAGTAGGGGTAAGTGGTTCCTGGATAGGCCAATGAAATGATCAAAAATTAGGGGGGAGAGGTTTCCTGAGGAGGTAATTGGAGGGATCCAAGGAAAAGTTAGGGGAGAGCTTGGGGACAGATCTGAGGGGAATTAACAGATTAAGGAAGGAATGTACTGTACATGGAGGAAGATCATTGCCTTGGACTCCCTTTAATCAGTTCAATTAGAGCCAGGCCCTTTGGACAGGACTTGGCTCTCAGATTACACCAGTTCAGAGTTTGTACACAGGATTTTGTGCAGGTGATATCTGTTGGGAGCTGTACAGTATTTAACAGCATTGCACATACCTGTGGACCACATGTACTGACAAAATATCTGAAAATTCATGCAGTGTTCCTAGGTGACCTGACTCAACCAGTGATCTGGACTTTAATCAGTTTGACTTGATTAGTACATAAGAACAATTTTTTCCTCTCATGATGCTAAGGCTGAAACGATCCTATTACCTGAGCACAATAACAGCACCAGAGAGAATGTAAGGCACTTTCCGTGATCCACTAAAACGTTCTTCAATGCTGGATTTGACATGCAGCAGTTTATACTGATTCAGTGCTGACTGATTAATTTTTGCAGGTTCTTGGATGAGGTCCAGTCTTATTCAGATGTAAACAAAATGAGTGTTCAGAACCTGGGAACAGTGTTTGGGCCAAACATATTGCGTCCAAAGGTTGAAGATCCAGTTACAATTATGGAAGGTAATTTTAAAGATCTGCTTTGTTTTACAGTTGACTCTGCCTGTGTGTGGTGTGTTTAAGCTTGTCCTTTGGATGGCTGCCACCTGCGGCCGTGCTGAAATCCAAACAGGTCCATTAGGATGACTTTATCATTGTTGCTACTGAGGAGGATCCGGGGAGACCCGGGGGGGGTGGCGGTTTATATTTAAATATTTGTTGATTCCTCTTTTATCCAAAGAATTGTCTGTATAAACCAAGGAGACAAGAGGACATTAAACTTAATAAATAATGAAAAGGGTAGTGATCTGTGTTATTTATTTATTGCTATACTTTGTGGAATAGGCCATTCTGACCCTTTGAGCCACACCACCTTAAAACCCCCAAGCCTAATCAAGGGACAATTTACAATGACCAATTAACCTACAACCAGGGGGAATGTCCAAACTCCTTACAGGCAGTGGCAGGAATTGAACCTGGGTCACTGGTACTGTAAAGCACTGTGCTAACAACTACACAACCGTGCACTTGCACTCTTGTCTCAGACCTCCAGCACTGCAGAGCCACTGCCAGTATCTCTTACCCTGGCACTGTCTGTAAGGAGTTGTGTGTTCTCCCATCACCATGTGGGTTTCCTCTGGGTGCTCCGGTTTCCTCCCACATTCCAAAGATGTACAGGTTAGTAGGTTATTTGGTCATTGTAAACTGTCCTGTGAATACGCCAGTGTTAAATAGGCGGGTTACTCAGCAGTGCGGCTCTTTGGGTTGGAAGTGCTTGTTTTGTGCTGTATCTCCAAATAAAACAAAATAAATCAATAAATAAATTGGCCAATGCCACCTTGTTGATGTGCTCTAACAGGTCCAAACTTGAGGACGATTGCCTTATCTGTCTACAGTTTGACTTCTGTGGAAAAGACAGTCCATCATACTGCCCAGAAGTCAGTGAATTGTGAATCTCCTCCATGGCTTGTAGTTGAAGAGTTACAAGAGAGAATAATTGATTTTAACTCAGATTACCAATTTGATATTTTTATACTGGTGGATGTCTGTAGATTACAAAAGAGAAAACCTATTTGAGGGTCCTTGAGTGAATTCCAGCTGCTTTTGTACAGATGGGTGTTGGAAGCTCAACTGTTGTTGCACAAATAGAGCCAGGCTCCTTGAACATTATGACTGGGTTTAATAGTGGGTACCAGCTTGTGGAAAACTTGCCCCATCACATTTGGATCTCAGCCA